>NW_017166721.1:914229-915421 GCF_001652005.2 Ceratina calcarata | reverse complement strand
CATACATCCTTTTATTAAAAAAAATTGTTGAGTTCCATAAATCCGTGAAAAAATACGATAATTCATTTTCCGATAAAAAACGAAGTAAATCAGAAGGGTGCGTGAATTCTACACAGATAAAATACGACGATGCGACCATGAACTTTTCTTAATGGGTAACAAATTAAGAAATGGAGAAACATAGGATCAAGGCTTACTTGAAAACTACGGCTTCTGGCTTACGAGCGGGAAGTCAATGGCAATAAACGTTATACATAATACATCGCGGCGTGCAAAGTATACATCATGCGCAATCCTCGCACTATCTGCATTATTGCATTATTCAAGAACGACCTGTGTCCCAGAATCGAATGATAATTAATATTCGCGAGGGAGCTACCAATTAGCAACCGAAATCTGCACGCGGCTGTGTGGGAGGGCAGACCCTGGAAGAGGGACAGACAAAGAAAGATAATGCGAAGAGAAGAGAGGCACAGATAAAGGGCGAAGGGTAGAGAGAGAGAAGGTGGCACAGAGTGAATAAACCAACAGGGAGAGAGAGAGAGAGAAGCGATGCTTAACCGACTGCCGAATCTAATCTAAACCCACTAACCGCTGATGTAATTAAAATGACGATTTTCGATAATTACCTACCCTCAAATTTCTCAAAGCTCTTCTCGGCGTATTTGCTAGCACTACAGAACTCTGCTTAAATAATCTCAAACCAAATAAAGTAATTAGCGTGATTGTAACAAAATAATTAACTAGACTCGATCCTTCGCATTTTCTAAAATGATAGATTTTGCAACGAACGTTGTTTTCACTTTATTATTTTTTCAAACGAACTTATAAAAGATACACTACTCGATTTTACAAAGCATTTGTTAAATAAAGCTTTTAGTCAGAGTGAAAGAAAAACAGATGAAACTACATTAATTGGGTCAGCGTTTGTGTCTATGTAAAAGTGTGTCAACGATTTGCTTCAGATTCGTACGAAAAGTTTTTAATCACGGCGCAAAACATCTGTTACAGTACTTCCTTGCTAACAAGTAAAAAGTTTCAGATAAAATCATGTTTCATCCTTTCTACTGCGCTACCTGAAAATTGCCGACATTTATTAAGAATGTTTGATGGAAAAATATTAAATATCCAGGAATCATATTTCATGCAGAATTTATAAAACAATTAAATAACCGTATATAACGACTTTTAT
>NW_017166721.1:880721-913738 GCF_001652005.2 Ceratina calcarata | reverse complement strand
AATTTTAGTCTCCAATCTGCCGACGCGGCACACACGATAAAAACTTATTAGCATGAATAAGGGCGTTGCATGATCGCGCAATTTCTTTGCCACTCATTTCTGAGTTAAACGATTCGGCGTGAGGTCTGAAATTATACAAATAAAATATTCAATATGAAAACAGTTCAGAATTTATTGTTAGAACAATCAGTCACATATTACATCTATATAAAATTCTTTCATGACAAATAAGAATAATTATTAATGTAGTTACATTATATTGTGAGTAATTAACGTAGACAATAATGAAATACAATTAATCAAACATTTTTAGATATCTAGAAAGTATTTTATAATTTACAGACTCTCGTTTCAGTTTACAAAACAGATTCGATAAATTCCACTCTATCACTTTGCTTGAAAAATAAAATTTTAGCAAACATTCAACGGATTGCATATTGGGTTAAAAATAAATTCAATAAATATCGTTCCTATTTGTAAAACTGAAATTTTTCTACATACATCCTTTTATTAAAAAAAATTGTTGAGTTCCATAAATCCGTGAAAAAATACGATAATTCATTTTCCGATAAAAAACGAAGTAAATCAGAAGGGTGCGTGAATTCTACACAGATAAAATACGACGATGCGACCATGAACTTTTCTTAATGGGTAACAAATTAAGAAATGGAGAAACATAGGATCAAGGCTTACTTGAAAACTACGGCTTCTGGCTTACGAGCGGGAAGTCAATGGCAATAAACGTTATACATAATACATCGCGGCGTGCAAAGTATACATCATGCGCAATCCTCGCACTATCTGCATTATTGCATTATTCAAGAACGACCTGTGTCCCAGAATCGAATGATAATTAATATTCGCGAGGGAGCTACCAATTAGCAACCGAAATCTGCACGCGGCTGTGTGGGAGGGCAGACCCTGGAAGAGGGACAGACAAAGAAAGATAATGCGAAGAGAAGAGAGGCACAGATAAAGGGCGAAGGGTAGAGAGAGAGAAGGTGGCACAGAGTGAATAAACCAACAGGGAGAGAGAGAGAGAGAAGCGATGCTTAACCGACTGCCGAATCTAATCTAAACCCACTAACCGCTGATGTAATTAAAATGACGATTTTCGATAATTACCTACCCTCAAATTTCTCAAAGCTCTTCTCGGCGTATTTGCTAGCACTACAGAACTCTGCTTAAATAATCTCAAACCAAATAAAGTAATTAGCGTGATTGTAACAAAATAATTAACTAGACTCGATCCTTCGCATTTTCTAAAATGATAGATTTTGCAACGAACGTTGTTTTCACTTTATTATTTTTTCAAACGAACTTATAAAAGATACACTACTCGATTTTACAAAGCATTTGTTAAATAAAGCTTTTAGTCAGAGTGAAAGAAAAACAGATGAAACTACATTAATTGGGTCAGCGTTTGTGTCTATGTAAAAGTGTGTCAACGATTTGCTTCAGATTCGTACGAAAAGTTTTTAATCACGGCGCAAAACATCTGTTACAGTACTTCCTTGCTAACAAGTAAAAAGTTTCAGATAAAATCATGTTTCATCCTTTCTACTGCGCTACCTGAAAATTGCCGACATTTATTAAGAATGTTTGATGGAAAAATATTAAATATCCAGGAATCATATTTCATGCAGAATTTATAAAACAATTAAATAACCGTATATAACGACTTTTATCGATAAACTAAGCATTCTTATAAGACGTAATAAAACATAAATGTAATTCACATTCTGAATCGTATCTGAAGAAATATCTGCGGAAATAATGCAATCCGATTTAATGCAAAATGCGGTTGACATCAAGGACGCTCTTTTTAAGAAAAGGAGAAATGAGAACATGATAAATTGATCTGATTGTACAACGCGGAATAAATTTGTCCCCTTACGCCTGGTCGCATCTGAAAGGAGTTCGGAATCGAATCAACCTCATAAGATGTTGGCCCTCCAGTTTCTTTTATCAGATTTCGCTGATCAAAAGATGGTCAGCTTCTACTTCTTACCACCACCCCATCACGTTCATTAAATTAGATTTTGTATAAAAAATCGTTTCTACGATATCATTATTAGATGTTCAAATAAAAATGATGATCAAACGAATCCTCTTACACATTTCTGTATTCCTTAACTATGGATGCTAAACTCTAGTCTGATTTGAAACAAACCAGGAATTTGTATTTCGATAGCTTATTTGATTAACAGCGGAAGAATGCAGTGTGCATGTAAGGAGGATCGTATATTCGTGTTTCAGGTGCACCCGAGGAGAAGTTGTGGGCCATGCTGCCGGGTGGTCCGTCGCCTCCGGAGCGACCCACGACGCATCGGACAACGACGACAAGCGTCGGGACAACCTACAGGCCGTGGCGAACACGACCGACCAGACCGAATCACTATCCGACTGACGACCGGCCTCGACGCCCCGATCGTTACCCTCAAAAACCAGATTACAGAACCGAGAGGCCGGAGGATCGACCTCAGAGGCCTCACAAGCCTCACCGACATCCCACGACCTCCACTACGACCACCAGCACCACAACCGTTAGGACACCGTACACCCAGAGGCCGAGGCATCGGTGGACACCCCCAGCGCCCAGAGACGATGTACCAGACAAATGCGACACTACCTACGACGCTATCAGCATTATCCGCAGGGAGGTTTTTGTCTTCAAAGGACGGGTAAGTGCCAAACCCATGCGATATAATCTTGATACCATTTTTAGAGAGTTTATTACTCTTGAAAATATTACGAACTTGTACGTAGACTGCAGATTTTATGATAGAATCGTACAGATCGAATGAAACGAATAAAATTGAATTTATTTCGTTATTATACGTACGAAAATGATTTATATTAATACGGATTTTTATACTCTGTGCAGTACTTGTGGAGAATCGGCGATCATGGATTATACGAAGGATATCCAGCGGAGATCAGGCGTTTGTTTAATATACCTGAGGACATCGATCATGTGGACGCGGTTTATGAGAGGCCAGATAAGAAGATAGTATTTTTCATTGGCAAGAAGTATTACGTTTTCAACGCTAACAATCTCGAACCGGGCTACCCGCAACCATTAACGACGCTGGGATTACCAGAATCGTTGGAGAAGGTAGACGGCGCGATGATTTGGGGTCACAATGGGAAAACGTATTTCTTCAGTGGATCCATGTATTGGAGGTATGAAAAAGAATTAATATTTGTTAATAAAAATGCATGAATATCAATACAGCTGTTTAACGAGAAATTATTTAACGCAATTCGTAATATTCTTATTATAGGTTTGACGAATCCGTAAACTACGTAGAACTCGATTATCCAAGGGACGTAAGCATGTTTGCCGGTGTTGGAAATGACATCGACGCTGTTTTCCAGTGGAAGAACGGTGAGCAATCTTATCATTTATAAAGAGACATGAAGTTCCAACGAGTAATAAAATATCGTTCAATTCATTTTTATGTATTTTTCAGGCAAGACGTACTTTTTCAAAGGGAAAGGCTTCTGGGAATTCGACGACCTGCGAATGAAAGTGGCACACGAGAAGCAAAAATTATCGGCACCGTTTTGGATGGGTTGCCCACGGGAGTTAGAGACCAACGACATCGATAATTATCCAAGAAAATCAAAGATAATGGCCTCGAGCGAAGCGTCGACACGACCAACCCTATTTCTCGGGATATTTTTTATAGCATACGTTAATATTAAATATTTGTAAACTGTGATATTTATATAAAGTCACGTGTAAATGCGAGCGCGTATCCGTGTACGCGCTCTAATCTACACGCGACTGAATTTTAACACACTTCTCTTATACCGATTATATATAAAATAATTTTAATAAAGTAATTTTTAAATAATTTTAATAATAAACGACAAACTTTATCCTCATTCGCGAGTATTTCTAATAAAAATGATTCATCCCTCATTTTTACTATTACTCATTTTTATCGCTTATTACACGCTAAAATGGGAAATAAATGAATAGGCAAGTAAATCCTAAATCACATTATCCTTTAATCGATATATTTAACAAAAAACATGTACACTTGTTTTTTGGATCAGCTTTAAACGATATGTCAACAGAATCTCTTTACAGATTTTCACGTATGTATCATATATTTTGGCAAAGTGAACAAACAGACTTAGCCATGCTCAATTTTTCTCAACGTAGCCGTTTTAGACGTTTCGTTTTGAGCAACAAAATATCGCGACCACGGTGCATTCGGAAAAGCGTAATGTTACAAGTTAAAACCTTGTTGTCGGACACGAACAGTTTCGCAGTGAGCATAAGTTATTTTGAATTCCACCATAGTGCGCGATCTGCATTTCGTTATTTAATTTCCTCTTAGATTTGTTTTTCGTTAACATGTATATATATATTTCACATTCTATCTGTACGACAGTAAAGCTTCGTTGAACGTTTCGTCTTTTCCTCCTGATGCTAAAGACGGAAATCTGGTGGCGAATATGGGTCCCAAGGGTTAAGCAATCGCAGTGTTGTTTGAACAATGGTATCTACCTCTGCCATCCCACCCATTCCTGTATCGCCACACATAAGTGTTTTCGAAATACATGTCACTTCCTTGTATCCCCAAGACTTTAGCAGTGATATCTGAAAATAAATAAAAGTATCTTAGTATACTTTCCATGCCTTAATTGATCGACAGTGGTAATCTAAGATTTATTGAAATATCATACCTGTGGCGCAGTAACTGGATGTTCCCACATTTTAGTATTCATAGCAGGACAAAATACCAGTGGCTTCAAAGGATCCCAGGCACGTGCAACACAAGTTAATATATTATCGCTTATACCACTGGCCATTTTACCAAGTGTATTGGCGTCTAGTGGGGCTATCAAGAACAGATCTGCCCATTTGACTAAATCGATGTGCAACACAGGATCGCCTCTGTCTTGCCAGGCAGCCCATTCTACTGTGTCGGACAGAACTTGAATTCCCGGGTGCAGTTCGGCTTCCTTTAAGAAATGCTTAGCTTTCTCCGTGACCACTACTCTTACTTCCAAATTGTTATGTCGCAATTTCTCTACTAACTGTGGCAACTTAATAGTGGCAACGCTACCGGTGCAACCAATCAAAACTTTCTTTCTAGAAGCCATTTTCACGAATTCGTTACTACTTTGCTCGCCTAACAATTTGTTACTTACTACTTTATTTATTCTATAAAACGTAGTTCTCTTTTATCGACTAGACCAACAGACAACATAGAACTATTTCAATCCTCCCAAGAACAGCGCAACATGTATCGCTATGTTACAGGCCATGTGAGGCATCAATTTGATTAACGACGAACTACTAATCGACGGAGACCCGTGCTAACGATCTTCTCGATCTTCAGATCTCTATATCAATTATATTGCTGCTTCTTCAACAAGTTATCGTAAATGCTTGATCAAATTATTCTGAAGTCTGTTCACTGCACAGGAATCACTTCAATTCTGACTGCGTGTCAACGAGTATTCACTATTTATTCGTTATCTCGAGAAATGCGCACATATAAATATACATTCATTTATTTAATTCGCAGAACACATTAATATATACGTTATATGTCGTTTTCAAATTTGTACATACACTTTCAGTGACCCGTAAACTATTTTATTTAATTCCCCGAAACGGAAGCAAGGATGACCCAGCAAGTATGTAAGTTCGTAAATGTAATACCAGCCGCGTACGAGATAAGATCTACGAACGTCGCGATAATCGATTAGCAATAAATCGGTGCTGTTATGTCTCCTTGACCTCCTCGGCGAAACCAAGATTGGCCCAGTCCTCGCGCGCCATCAAATCGTTGTCCATCCGACAGGCAAGGTAGTCCTTCGCGATTTCTCGACACATCGTGCCCTCATTTTTATTCTCGAATAGGCAGCGCATATACTTGACCATCAGCATTTTGCAGGCACCTTCATGGTCGAGTGGAAAGCTGCCCTTCTCGGGTGGTATCGGTGTGAATACCTTCTGCGAAAACGAGTATGAGCTCATCACTAACGCTGGTTACGCTCATACAGACGATTTAACAGACGGGATGCTTCAGAAAAAGTTCTCAATGACGTTCGTCTATCGAATTCGTGAAGCGAACTGCTCGTTTTTTAAGCACGCACACGTTACACCTGCACTGCGTTCGCCATTATGGGGAACAGCCGTCCTAGTGCTCGCTTGTCGAACTATCTTCACCTCCGATCCCACTTCCGCGCAGACTCTGACTTCCGCAATGATCTTATGTAACAATGCAAATCGTTTTGAATGGACTCCGATCTGTGTGTACACTCGACCTGTATGTCAGATTGGTTTCCAAATGAAAATACAGGACTGAACTTCAGTATAACAGCGATTAAAATAAAATGGAAGGAAACAGTCCAACAAAAGAGAAGAATAGTGTACTGGACGAGGAGGAACAGTCGCCAACGTGGAAAGATTTAGTAAGTTCAATCATTTTCCTAACCTAAATGGGAAGGCCATGTGATTCCATCACATGCCTTCCAATTTATTATGTATCCACACATTTACGAATAAAATCTTGTAGAATAAAATTAATATTAATATTTTTATAGGGTATTGTAGACACACTTTGTAAAGCTTGTGAAGATCTGAAATGGAAGAAGCCTACAAAAATTCAGTGTGAAGCTATTCCATTGGCTATTGAAGGTAAATTTAAAAGATAGATAATCATGCTTCTATAATGATCAAATAAAAATGTCTTTCGATTAACAAATTTGTCAGGTAAAGATATAATTGGCCTGGCAGAAACTGGTTCTGGCAAGACTGCTGCATTTGCTCTTCCTATATTGCAAGCACTTCTAGAAAATCCACAGAGATACTTTGCCTTAATTTTGACACCTACCAGAGAATTGGCTTTTCAAATATCAGAACAATTTGAAGCGTTAGGATCATGTATTGGTGTAAAATGTGCAGTAATAGTAGGTGGGATGGACATGATGTCTCAAGCATTAATATTGGCAAAGAAGCCACACATTTTAATTGCCACACCTGGCAGATTAGTCGACCATTTGGAAAATACCAAGGGTTTCAATCTACGCTCTTTAAAATTTTTGGTAATTGAAGTTACATACGTACAATTACAGACATATATTTAAAAGAACCAGCATATACATCCTTTCAATTTTAAAAGGTCATGGATGAAGCGGATCGGATTTTGAACATGGATTTCGAAGTTGAAGTCGACAAGATTTTAAGAGTTATTCCCCGCGAAAGGAGAACGCTATTATTCTCCGCGACGATGACCAAGAAGGTGCAAAAATTGCAACGAGCGTCTTTACGGAATCCTGTTAAAGTAGAGGTCTCGACAAAGTATCAGACAGTCGAGAAGCTTCAGCAATATTACATATTTATTCCAGTTAAATTCAAGGTATGAATAACTGTTTTCAATCATTAATCGAATTCCGCTTTCCCTAATACGTTTTCGTATCGCAGGACGTGTATCTCGTGCACATCCTGAACGAATTAGCGGGTAACAGTTTCATGATATTTTGCGCAACGTGCAATAACACCGTTAGGACTGCGCTTCTGCTGCGAAGTCTTGGATTTACTGCGGTTCCCTTGCACGGGCAAATGTCACAGAATAAAAGGATAGCCGCTCTCACGAAATTCAAAGCGAAAAATCGATCCATATTAATATCCACGGACGTTGCTAGCAGGTAAGTACACCTAACTAAATGTTAAATACGAGAATATCATTCTTATTCTATGTATTCTTCGTTTACAGGGGTCTCGACATCCCTCATGTAGATATTGTAATAAACTTCGACATCCCTACGCATAGTAAAGATTACATACACAGAGTTGGACGTACCGCGCGTGCTGGCCGTTCCGGACGATCCATCACATTTGTAACACAATACGACGTGGAGCTGTATCAGAGAATAGAGCAACTGATATCGAAACAATTACCGTTATATCCGACGCAGGAGGAGGAAGTAATGGTGCTTCAAGAAAGGGTAGCTGAAGCGCAGCGCAACGTTAAAATGGTAAGATCATCAATTATTCGATTATTTTATATTATTCGATGGGAGCAGTATGAATACGAATAGAAATATTGCCTCAGGAAATGAAAGACATAGAAGAAAGTAAAAAACCGGGTAAACGTAAGAGGGGTCAGGACGACAATGAGGATGACACGGAACAATCTCTGGGAGTGAGGAAGAGGATAAAAGGGAAGCATAAAGGAAAATGGAAAAAGAATTAAATTTCCTTATTGAACATTTAACTAGAGTTATTAACATTTTCTTAATAAATAATTAAAATATAAGATGTACTAGTCGTTTTTATTTGTATGATAAATCAAATCGTCATGACTCACGTGTATATTCGATGCATTTATTCTATGCTCACAGTTTGCGTTAAGATTTACAAAAACCTCTTTCTTTCCCTTGCAACTTTTTAATACTATTCCGTAATACCCTAAATGGCTGATTCGTTTGATATCAGACGTAACGTATGGTGAAATCGGTTACTATAAACCTAATGAGTTTGACTAACGGGTGATTAATTGGATTTTTACAAGGAGACTTGAACTTTGTCCAAAGGTAGCAAAATAAGAAGAATCGTGTAATATTTAAGAAATCATCGTTCTATTGTAGTAATCATAATAATGTCTTTGCATTGAGCAAACATCTCTACCCATATGAGAATAGTGTAAAATACATAATTAAAAATCACAATCTCTTAATCACTGTCACTTAAAATATACTGATATTAATAAGGGAGTCACTGTAACAGGCAAGTTATTAAGCTGCACACTCAATTCGATTTGCTATCTGTTAAAAATCAACGATACTCAGCATATGTATGAAAAGAATAAGAAAGATCGTATTACGATAAATGCGAAAATGTTATACACCGCACTCACTGCTGTAAACTTTGTTAAGTTTTCCCCTCAAACCTCTACAGTCTAATTATAAATGAACATTGTACAGATTTTCATAGTACAAAATACACAGGAACAGTAAAATGTTCCATGTTTAATTATACGATTATAATGTAATATCTAAAAGCTACAATTATTAGTCAACTGTATAAAGTAGCAACAAATCCTTATTTATTATTTTTGCGTATAATATTATCTCTTTCCATACATCACTAGGGGGTTGCAAAACAATTCTCGTGAAAAATGTAATGTTGCTTAAAATGAAACAGAAAAAAGATACTCGATTCAACTTGCAGCTAGTCTCCACTGTTAAGGATATTCTAATCAGAGTGCTGTGTGATATAAACTGCGATTCTCTTACTGATCTAATCTCTCGTTAATATGCTGTTAACAAGCGTCACTCATTCAGATATACGTTAAGTTATAATATTGAACACTATTTGAAGTCATTGACATCTGGATGGTGCGTAATCACGTCAAAAAATATTTAAGAGATAAATTTCAAATAGATTTACAACTTTTTAAATATTTGCTGGACAGTACCCTTTAGTCTTCTCGAAAAAATATATGCATATGATAATTTAAACACGAGCGTAAAACGTTCCCTCTAAAATAAATCGAGAAAAGAAATCGTAAATATTATATGGAAATATAGTGGTCGTCGCAATTTCAATCGTAACAAGAGTATCTGCTTAGAATATATATCTATTACTTTTGCTTCAATAAGTTTTAATCACCATCCTAACGCTAAACTTGCTCAGGTGAGATCCAAACTCTTTCTCCTTTATTACTAACGAATGCAATACGCCTAATCTCGTTGTCGAAGGCTTTTGTAATAATGAACAGTTCGCGTGCAAGAGTTATACAGTTCAAAATTCCGAAGCAAGAACTTTTTGTTGTTGTCTGAACTTATTCATTCCAAACGCCGATACCGTTTCTCATATCTTAACAAGAAACATCGATTATTAAAAAAAATACAGAAATATATATGTAGGTATATATATGTATGTACATGTTCCAATTGAAAATGTTTCTTTTATCTCTCCTTTTTTTTGGCTTTCCTTTATCAGAAATATTTTTGTTTCAGTATCGATGTTTTATAATAAATAAGTTCGTACAATATGAACTTCATTTCTCATTCGCTCTCGTTTCACTCTCGCCCTTCTCTCTCCCTTTCTGTATTTTTATTAATCCATAAATACATATGCACAATGATTATCACGAATCGACGAACACATTAGTACGTTGCACGTAAAGATTTGTTCAAAAATGAAATTAAAAAAAGAGGAGGAACGAACTACCGGATCTGATAGAATATGCGGTAGAGAAGTAGCTAAGCGTAATCGAGCTACTCTACGAATGCTCTTTCGAATGAATCCAGTCTCGAATTCGACGGTGGCGGTTACGTGTTTCAGAATCATCAGAACATAACTGGTAAGTAACTTGGTCGAGGATAGAAATCTAATGGATGGAATGTTCTGAATGCAAGGTGTCCAGAGAATTGATGCATGTGTGTGTACGTGTATCAGATGTGACAAAAATTGAAACAACTTAGGTTTCATTTAAATGAGAAATAAAATATATTCCATAATATTATTATTCACTATTTCTACACATTCTGTACAGTAATTCATTTTAAGGGTTTTATACCTCAATATACTTTATACAAAAATGCTACTTAAAATCTAACATTAAGACATACCATAGCATGAGCGACCTCCACCTCGCCGCCGTCACGGCAGATGGGCCGCACGCATGTTTGTACTGGTATTACAGAGTCAGTCGCCAGCGAGTATAACTTCTTCCTCTTGTTTATCACACACCACACACTGAAATATTAAAAGTGTGTCTCTGGTGCTATTTTTCTTTTTCTCACATCATCTTTTTTTACAATTACAATTTACCGTCCTCGATTAACGTACACCATTCGTTTTATCATTAACCGAAATCTCCTTTCATTTTTCGTCGATCGCGGGTGATTCGCGTTTTACTTTTCCGTTTTACTCGAAACGAGGAATACTATTAGGGAAGATATTTTAACAAACGCGGTGTCAAAATATAAACGAAGAGTCTTCATCGCATTGTCATGCTCACGCTTCCCCTTTTGTGTTTACGCTGCTTTTTTTTGTTGAGATACTCTTTACCAATAAATGAAATTATATTTTGTGAAAATATAGAATTGTAAAAAATAAAATCTGTCTTCTCGAGATTTGGATAATACCGGTACAGAAATAGTGCATTTCGGAGACTTCACACAAGCAACAGGACTGTTAATTCAGATCTCTGTCTTCTAAGTACTTGTACTCAAACGTAAAACCTTCCTTTTTCCTCTGTCCCCATTTTTCGTAATCAAAATAAATGTACGTTCCCTGAAACAATCGTAGTAAGATCATTAAAAGCCGCTGTCACACGTTCGAGGTATATAGTCAACAACCAATTGTTAAATTGCATACCTGCTCATATTCCTCGTTGATCACTTTCGGTTCCTCGTGCCTTTGAAACCACATCATGTACTTCGTGTGAAACCTCCAACTTTGCTTTTTCAGGGCTTTCGCAGCCAGGTACTGGCCCTTGGAACCTTCCATATAATAAAATATGAAGAATAACGTTTCGGTAGAAAGACGTTGGAAGAACTCCACAGTATCAGAATGAGGAAGTTGAACCTGATGTGACGAAAGTACACACAGGAACAGATGTAAGAAATTACATTACTGCGATCGCTCGGAGAAACTAACAGCGTTAGCTGGCGCAATGATACGATGGTAGATAGAACGATACCTGCTGATAGTAAGGAGGCGTCGGGCATAAATTTCTTGGTAAATACGACCTCAAACGTTCAGAGTCAGATGGATGAGGCATATGGTAGTAAGCAGCCTCCATCATCTGGAACTGTAGCTGATGCTCTTTTTGAAGCGGCACCGGTCCGAGTGGCGCGACACCGAGAAGCGGAGGAATGTGTGCTTCCGACGTGGCATTGTTGTTGTTATTATTCGCCTTACCACTGTCGAAGATGTTTCTGTTCGACTCGGACGGCGGTATTTCCAGACCTGCTCGGACAATTACTTGTTGGGCTATAGATTTCAAAGAGGACATGCCATCAGGAAGCTTAGGGATGAGACCATTGGCAGTGGATGGCGCTGGCGAACAGGAATTTGCAGGCAGAGGTGAAGACCTACTGCTAACTGACGACTGCGGCGACGAAGATGGTGGGATCGGCGTTGTCATTTCAGTTTCGCTATTGTGATTCTGATTCTGTTGGTTATGCAACACATGCGTCGTCTGTATCGGCGCCGGATTATTATGCTGTTGCGAGATCGTTTGTGGCACGTTCGAAGTAACGCTGGATGTAGACGACGATGACAACAAACCGTTTTCGCTGCTATGAGCTGCAAGTTTCACAAATGAGCTGTGACGTCGTCTCAATGACACGCGGAAGTATTCGTTCGACGAATGATTACTTACAAGATGTCTTACTAGAGGTAGAATGGATGGCTTGAGAATTACTATGCGAAGCAGCTATTGTGGCGAAGTTGCCGGCATTTGTTGTTGCGATGTGATTACTCGTAGAACTAGGCGAGCTATGGCTAGGTGTTATGGGAATGGTTTTGCTCGGAGTGCTGCTCGACAACAAATTCGATTTTATGGTGGCAGTGCTTCCCGTTGTTGGAATGCTCGCCTGTGAATTTAGTAACGGCCTGACTGCTGTGGGTTTCACAGGCTGAAATCGAAACGTACAATAAAAATCTGTTCACTACCGTTCGTACATACGATTTGCCTAAAGTTACATACCTTCGTTTTCTTGTCATTATCTGTAGAACTATCACTTGAATGGTTGTGCATGGTGGAACTCAAAGGAGGTGACGGTATAGGCGAAGTACCAGAATTGGTTGAGGTTGGTGTACCTCCAGTCTCATTGCTATTGTTACTGTCCGTAGTCGCTGACGACGGAATACCGACTCCAGACAGTTCTACTTCATCGAGACCAATAATATCATCGTAAATATATTCGTTTTCTTCGAAATCAGGTTCCTGTGAGGACTCGATATAATACTCTACATCATCTTTTATCCTCTTGATCTGTAAAACAAATGGATGAGAGGCATTAAACGACTGGGAACGCTTAATGCATTCGCGTGATTAAAAAGTTGAATAGCAATTAATGCGCGGCGAACTTACAGTGTTAACTTCAACAGACATATTGTCCAGCATGCGCAACAGTGTTTCAAGTTTACGGATATGATAACGATGTTTATCAAGCTTTGTTTTCAACTCGTCCATTCTATCCTGCTTATCTTTATCTAATCTTTTCTTCTTTCCTGCGAGTAACGATTCTATTTCGGACTCAAACGTGTCCAGCTACATTAAAATTAATCATCAACGCGTTATAGTCTTTTATGAAAAGAACAATATTCGGAGATTTTTTGTTAAACCATCGTGTTCTGTTCCGTACCTGAAGATTCAAAGAATCTATGGAATTTGCGAGCCAATTGCTAACTTCTTCTCTTTCCTTCTGAGCTGGATCGAGTTTTTGAGCTGCTCCTAATCCTTCCTTCGAATAAGCTTTCGTTTTCGTTTCCCTCTCTACGACTTTAAACCTTTCCATTTGCTGGAAACGAGTGAATACTAAGTTTATGCTACACAACTTTCGTTTCTGTTAACCCGTCAAGAAATATGCTCACAGTCTCGATTAGCTTCCTGTATTCAAGAAGCGTGCTTTTATCCTTAATCTCGCCTGATGCGAGCCAGGTTTTGATTTGATCACGTAACCTTTGAAGCTTCTTGATTTCCTTCTTAAGGTCTGCTTCATACTTCTCCTTTTGATTGCTATTTGTAGCATTGTGAACCTTTTGCCAAATATCCTCAAACGTCTCTACTCCCTCAGTCACTTTTTTAAGGCACCGATCTATTTCACCTAAAAGTATACAGAATACATATTAATTTGTACAATTACACAAAATTCTAATTATTTCTTACATTTAAATATCTGAATTCCAAAACTTAGCAGAGGCAGATAAGTTGATTGAATACTATTTTTGCAATGGTAAGCATGATTATATTTCAAATGAGACGAAAATAAATCTTTAAAATGTGTATTATCCATGTTACTCGTAAAATACTGCAATTAGAGTTTTAAAGCTGGAAGGATTCACGAAAGGAAACAGGGAATAAGAATACTTTTTTCTTGACTAAAATGTTCCTTCAAACTGATTGGGGAGAAGACAAGAGACAAGTTATCTCTTTAGAGAGCAGTTTACTGGACAGTTTATGTGAGAAAAGTTTATACCAATGAATGGTTTGCATACACAGGATCACCATGATACATACAAGCAGGAAATAGTATAAAGTTAATTTAAAGGTTATGCTGACATAAGAAAATAGCATTAGGCTGCAATTAATACAGCTTACGCAAGAGGAAATAACTTGGAAGAAAGAAACGTATGAGAAGTTAAGGAGAGAACACACACCAGTCCATCATACCCTGGCAACCTGTACCAACTGTCAGGCAGAGAAGCCTGCATGCTAAGTAGATAATGCGAGTTAAAAATAGGCTAGGACGCAATTCGTACGTGGAATCGTTTTTAACCGGCACAGCGGACCGCAGGAGACGATGCAAGATCGAAAAGCGATGTTGTGTCGGGTGGTGGGCCACAACAAAATTCGTCTAAATGTAAACATGCTGGAAACATTATCTTCTCACCTTGCAACTTTCTCGTCGCAGCCATGGCTATGTAAACATGTGATACAATAATTCATGCATAGTCTAGACGTAATGGAAAAAGTACGGAACAATTTTACGGAACAAATAGTCGGTGAACTATTATTCCTCGTATAATATGGGAGGCTCAGCCACAAGATGGCTTCCGTTTTCAAATGACAACGTCCGACCGTCCGTGAACGAGTTGCGTTGCTCCCGCTCCGTTTTTCCCCGTCAATCTTTTAATCACGCGTGTGTACAATATGCGCTACGTCTCGTCGGTGTTCGATAGCACATAAAAATACACAAAAAGTGATAGCATCAACAAATGATATATATGAAATACTGAATAAATGAGATGGTGTATTTATGCATTGGCGCATTCACACATTCTACCCTCACGCACATAGTTAACACTTAACGCGTTCAGCGTTCGTAAACCAATCGGAATATCGCTCAAACTTTTCGATGCGTTCGCAATAATAATTTACAACGGGGTTCCTTTTAATAAGTGTTCAGACAATTAGAATTATAGATACAACCAGAACGTTTTACAGCGGGCCATGATCATACAGGTAAGAAATTTGGATCAACTCGTTTCGAAACAGCTGCCTGAAACATTTCAAACGCTATTTTAAACGTGGCTCTATCTGAAATATTAAGGCAGATATTGACGACGTTCTTCTTTAGCTGATCAGTGATTCTACGCTATCTTCGGCACGATCTTTGTCATTCCGATCAAATGTGAATAAAAGATCAAACATTCTTATGGTTTACTATATTTTATTGGTAATCTATATGATCAAATACAAGACTGGGTAGGTAGATTGCATTTTATTAATCGTTTGAGGTTTGAGAGTCGACAGTGGCGTAATTTTGAATTCCCGCATGGTAGCCGTGAGCGTCCACATGACCGGGCACTGTTCACGTGACTGCGTATTCTCCACTCCGCTGGCTGACTCAGTCGTCCGCCATTTGCATTTACCTCTTTTGTTTTTACATGCACGTAATTGTTGTTACCACTGTTATCGGTGTAAACGCTTATATACTTACGAGGCACTTATTACTGTATGTACATAAGTAAGTATATTGTAACTATTGTTATACCGATATACCGCGTTAATTTAGGTAAGTATTCCAGTTACTGTTCCTACATTACTATTTTTCAACTTTCGCTATTAATTCTGATTAACAAATACATAGTAATTCGAACTTGCGAAGCGAGTTACTGAGCGAAGAGCTATGCTTACAGTCTAATAATCTGAGTCTGATCTATTAAGATTGTCTTGACAACATTTCGTTTTCAATTGTTCGTCTTTCGTTCCGTGTCTTTTTGAAACGTCGGCGCCGCGCCACTCTTCAGGAGCAACAGAGGAACATCGATATTTTTCTCTCTCTATTACCCGGGCTCACGGCTTGTGCGATACCCGTGGCGATAACCCAGTCGCTGGTCATTGAGGAATAATAAGAAAGAAATTCCTCAAATGAAACCTGAGTTTCACTATTCCTCGACGGACGACGCTACGATCGAAATTCCGCAAATCTTACATCACTGGTGGCGATAACCCAGTCGCTGGTCATTGAGGAATAATAAGAAAGAAATTCCTCAAATGAAACCTGAGTTTCACTATTCCTCGACGGACGACGCTACGATCGAAATTCCGCAAATCTTACATCACTGGTGGCGATAACCCAGTCGCTGGTCATTGAGGAATAATAAGAAAGAAATTCCTCAAATGAAACCTGAGTTTCACTATTCCTCGACGGACGACGCTACGATCGAAATTCCGCAAATCTTATAACACTGGCCAGAGAGTGGGGATACGTCACTGGGCACCACCACGTCGGTTTATATGAAATGCATCCGCGAGAGATGCCGTCGTTTCGCATTTCGAGTTTTCGGAAAACAGCCGTGGGCCAGGGAACAACGCACTCGCACTCGAACCAAGTTACATTCCTGAAGAAAGATTCGAACTCTGTCGCCGATCATCGCAGGACCGGATCGCCGCAAGCCGTATTTCGTTCGACGTATTCGGTCTAACCTCTTCCGCAGAAGCAGACTACATACATACAGTGAAAGATGACGAAAGGTGGCATCACTGGGGATGTGTTGGAAGCACGGACGGAGTCGTGCTCATTGATATGACGCCATTTTACTAACCTTTTCGGCGCGGATCGCGACGATCCAGTTACGGGTGCCTCGCTTTTGATCGCCTCGAGAGCGTCGGAATTTGATCGTTCACGATACACAAGCCGTGCGCCGACCCTCACAATTCGAAACGATTCGCCGGAGCCGAAGTGGAAACCGGAAGGTACGCTCGTTGCACTGGTATCATTCTTCTGTGCAACACAAAGCTTAACAGCAACGTTCTGTTGCTGAAATTCGTGAAACAGTGAATTCCAGTACTCTCCGCACTATCGTTCACCTTTTCTCGTTGTTAGTTTCATCATAATAGACGATATTCATTCGGGAACTTCATGTTGACTTACCGTGGTGTGATGCTCACAGCAAAGGGCTCTTTGCATGTTGTACCATGTGCTCAGTTTCCTGATATTCTCGTCGGAGGTATCACGTTAATTGCTTGTTGTTTCGACACAGCACAGTTCGATGTTTCGGTTTTTGTGATTTATTATTCGTGTAGTGTATCACACGTTTCTGATTCAATGCATGTCTTGTGAAGACGTTTCAAGTGTTTACTTTCTTCAAATTCCTATGCACCGGATTAAATGCAGTAAATAGTAGTTACAAACGTTTACTCGTGGGTTTCGTTGAGATAATGTTATAAAGGAAACGAAATTTCTCGATTAGTTGAATGTAACAGGTGGCTTTGTACGTATACCAATGATGACAATCAATTTTGGTGCAACAGCAAACAGTTTTTTGTTTATGATCCTGATTTAGTTGATTTGAAGATTCAATGCAACATCTTATCATCAATTTTTATTAAATGAGTTTATTTATATGCGCTTTATGAAAATAATTCTTTCGAAATCGTGAAAATTTCGATTTATTAGAAATTCAGTTATCGATCTGAGGAGGACACTCTTTTCTACGTTATTTTAATGCATTACAGGTAATACCACTATAGGCAAGTAGCGCTATTATGGAAGATGAAGATGGTGAAAGTAAAGTCATGGATATGTGGAGCATTCTGGGAAAACAGCAACTTAAAGATACTTCTATTGGAAATTCGTTAAAGTCGATCGATGCGTACGATGCAATAGAGGAAGAGAAGCAGCTGTTACAATACAATTCGATTACGACCAAAGATTCGCCTAGCAAAAATAACAGTACAGGAACGAAGATCGTGTTTAAAGGTTTCAAGAAACGTATCTTGGCACAAGCCCAGGAGACGCAAACGAACGCGTTGAAAAATGTGATACAAGAACAACAGCAATTGTTGCATTCGAATGCGTCGCCGAAGAGTAGCAAGGAGAAGAGGGCAGACATCAAACGGGGCAAAATAACTGAATATGCACAGTATTTGGGTCTTCGACCGTCGTCGAAGAGCAAGTGCTCGAAGTGTCAGCCGTCGTCAAATTCATGTTCCACGTTGAAGCAAAATTCGTGCACGTGCAACTCGACGATGGCGCCTATGCCCAGTACATCGGAATCGTCCACGGTGCCGCGTTCACCTAATTTTAAGATCACGAGGAAGGTTTACCTCTGCGCGGCATGCGGCACCTATTTCGAGAATTGGAATCTGTTTCTACACATGAGGGACATCCACAAACGGCATATATGCTTGTTTTGCCTCGGGATGTTCGGCCAGGCAGAGAGGCTCTCGCATCATCTGATGAAGAAACACAGTGTCCCAGAGATGTCGTTTACCTCCGTCGACGATTTTTATGGTGCTTTCAAGGGATCGTGTTATTTAGTTTGTTGTACGTGTGAGAAAGTTTTTTCGGAAACTGACAACTTCTACAACCACTTCTGTTCGCCGGCGTCTAAGCAGGACATCGCCACGTCTATATGTACGTTGTGCAGGCAAACGGGTTCGCATGCGAGTACATGCAGCTTGGCCGTCAACGCGAGCCAAGAGGTGAATTCTACGATATCGTCTGCTACGCAGTCACCCAAGATGCTTGAGAAAGCTGTGAGCAGTGGGAATAAGATGATTCCCAGGAAACTTGTGAGAAATAGTAGAGCTAAACACGTGGAAGATGGTGTGTCGAATCAACAGAAAGTGAATATGAAAAGGACTGTGAATAAAGTTGCTGTGTCGCAGCGGAATGAAAAGTCGGTTTCTGACGAGGCGATAAACAGGGATGAAACTATACAGGGTGCAATTAAAGACACAGTTGCAGAGACGATAATGGAGGTCTCGCAATACGTCGAAGATTCCTGCGAGGAGAAGGAAGAGAAAGAGGTTTGTCAGAATAATTCGGAATTAAATTCAAACGAAACACCCAGCCATAATATGCCATATGATAGTATAGAGGAAACTATTATGGAAGTATCACAATGTACAAATAATATAGAGGAAGATTCGAACAATATAAATAAGGAAGAGGATGTAGATGCAATGGATGTATCGGATGTATCTAATAAATTAGAAACAGTCTCGAACGAAGTAGCCAAACCTGATACAGAAACGTCATGTCCAGATGAGGATGTTGATATAAAAAAAGATGAAGTCAATGTGCTGGAAGAAGCGGAAGAAAATGTGATTAAAGAGAAAGCAGAGGAAACTGCGACGAACGATTCTAATTCTCACATATCCGAAAGTCCTGCTCAAAGCCCTGTGAATAGATCACTGTTTAGCCCTCAACGCGAATTGCCAGCGTCCGATTTACTGTCCAAAGAAAAAGAAGCGTCTGAGAACGAGGAGAAAGAAAACGTCGACGTACCTAATGAATCTCAGTCTTCGGTATCGTTCAGCACCAGTGAAACTTCCGATAGAAGTTTAGTCATAAAAATATTTACCAATAGGAATTCCCAGTTTTCTGTTGCGAGCAACAGCGATAACGTAGACAACAATCAGAAGCATGAAGAGAACAATAACGCGGAAAGTTCAGTAACAGATGAGAAACAATCGAATATTTTTAAAGAGGGGAGAGAAAATAGTAATAATTATCAAGTGAACGATGAAGACAGTGACTCCGATAGCGATAAATTGGCGGTGGTAGATAATGTTCACGAGGAAACTGAAATCGAAGAGGCGAACGAGTCGAAAACAGTGGTGGAAGATAAAAGCGAGACGAGCGTAAACATCGAAAGTGAAGAAAATGAAATTGGAAATTCTATCGATATAGATGTGAATGGGAAGGAAGACAAAGAATTGAAAAACGACGATGAAAGTCAGACGGAGAGCGCTGTACAATCTCAAATACAGTGGAACGATGGTATTGTATTGGCCGGGGATGACGTTCCTTGCATGGATCTTAACGTTGACGGTACTTTGGATAGTATAGACATAGAAGATTTGTTGAAGCGCTGTATAGAGACAGCTAGCCCGTTCTGCGTTTACTGTAATCATGCACGCCATATAGCGGTGAACGGTAAACAGTTAGGATTACACATGTTAGCCGAACACAAATTTCAACCCCAGCATCCTGCCATAATTATTCAACTGGAACAATTCGTCGGTAGAGTGAAAAAGTCCCTCGACGAATTAGAACTTCAATTCTTTAATTTAGATTCTTACAGCAGCTCAAACGGTACGTACAATGTACCGGACGTAAGGACATACGAATGCTTTCATTGTAGATTTCACTCCGCCGTGCATAAGGAACTTTATTTACATAACCGAAAAATGCATCAAAAGACGATCCTGATCTGTATAATGTGTAAATCTACGTTTTATAGTTATAGCGAGTTACTTTGTCACTTGTGTCCTGGAATATATTCTCCGAACATTAACGTCAAGTACAGGTGTTGTCTCTGCCCCATGGCCAACCTTCCATCCGCGTTTAGATTAATGGTACATTTACGAAAGAGGCATCATGCGTGCGACGTATGCTTGGAGGCGACCGGGAACCAGCAACGGCTCTCGAACCACGTTTGGAAGCACAAGCTTCATCATTTGTGCTACAGATGCGGTATCGCGTACAGAAACAAGCCGGACATCACGAAACATTTATTTTGGAAACACGGCACAGAGAGCGTACTATGCAAAAAGTGTTTGCAGAAGAAGTGGCCACACATATATCATTTTTGTATACCGCCGACGGCGTTCGTCTGCGAGGAATGCGGCTCCAGTTTTTCGCGGGCCGTCGCCTTGAAAGTACACAAGAGGCTTCATTCCGGAGACCATCCGTACGGTTGCGATGAATGTCCCGAACACTTCATCTCCCGGAAGCTGTTGACCAAACACGAGAGTGCTCACAGGGAACCTCAACCGATCAGTGCGAATTTGTTGGACACGATGAGTCAACCACCAGTGATCGATGAGGAGACATCGGATAAGGATAAAGTAGCCGTAACCGATGGCAACGCGATTGCCTTTGATACGACGAGGGAGAGTAAGGAACCTGTGAAAAAAGTCGTCGACGTTTACGACTTGCCACCTTTGAACTTGTCCTCCGAGAGTGACACAGATCCTGAAGATGAGAAACCAGAGACGAAAGAACCTGAAATCGTTGAGAACGTTAAACCAGCCGAAGAAAACCCGGCGTCGCCGGTCGATCAGTCGAAGTTAGTTCTCTCTGAACCAGGCGTAGATAGTATAGTAGAGGTGGAACAGAACGAGGAAGAAAAAGAGCAAGGGGCACAAATTATGGATGGTATCTGGGATAATTTTAAAACGTACACGGCGAGCTTAGAGATGAAAGACTCGGCGAATAGTTTCACGATGAAAGAATCTGAGCTCGAGATGGACGTGGAAACGGACGTAGCGTTTCTGAGGAGTATAGTATTAGCCGACCACGATTACTGTATCGTGTGGACGAACAAAGAGAAGGAAGCGCAATCAAAGTTGAACGAGAAAGAGGAGGGAATTGTAAGCGGGGACCAAGAATTGTTGAGCAAGAAGGATCCGTTGGATGGCAGTGGAGTTCAAACCACCAACGAGGAGGATTCGAGCAAGAAGAAAACGAAAAGTCCGAAGAAGAAGAAACAAGGTGGAAGCACGTCGTCTAGCGATTCGTCCAGCGACAGCGATTCGAGCAGCTGTTCCTGTGGAACCAACTGCAGTTGCAGCAGTTCTTCGTCGGGTAGTTCTTCCAGTTCTAGTAGCAGTTCCGACTCTGACAGCTCAACTTCCGAGGGTTCTCCGAAGAAACGCAAGGATCGAAAGAAGGACAAGGAGAATCCACAGGAACTAGGAGCCGGACTCACCGAGCACGACAACAAGCAGGCTCTTCCGCAAATGGAAACTGGTGCAGCGACCGTTTCCGCTGAACCAGTCTGCCCACCGCAGCTTCTGCTGCAGGAGTCCGATCTCGAGACCGAGGAGACGGAAACGGACGAGGACTTTTACGACGAGCATCCGCAGCAGCTCGCGAATAAGTTGCTCGCGGAGAAACGGAATCAGCTGATGCTGTTGGCGGCCGTCGCTCCGGCATCCACCGAGTCGACCATGCCGTTGAATAACGGTTTGACGGACACAGAAACGGCGGCACCCTCTCCGGATCCCGTTCCACCTGCTGTGGAGGCGGAGCAGCAGACGCAGCAGAAGAAAAAGGTGAAGACGAAAAAACGGAAGAAAGGGGAGAGATCGAAGCAGCGGAACGCGACGCCCACCATCGAGTCTATCAAATTAAACATTCCTAAAGCGTTTTACCAAAAGAATCCGTCTTATCCGGCTGCGTTGCCGTCGGTCGTACAGACGAACGTGTCGTTGACACCGACTGAGAACGATATGCACATGACGAAGACCAATGTCGAGGTCCAGCAAACAGTGGGAGCAACAGGTCAGGCGATCAGCGGCAGTGGCTCGGAAGCGGAGAACAAGAGGTCGTCGAAACGAAAGCGAATACCGAAGAGGTTCTACGGCGACTCCAGTGACGACGAAACGGAGAAGCAACCGACGCCGAAGTGGAGAAAGGTGGAGACGCCGACCTTCGCTCCGGTGCCGACCATCGTGAAACCGTTGCCGCCAAGATTACCTTACGGCGGCAAGGGCATGGCGTACAGACCGATGGAAAATCCACAGGAGAATCTAGTCGCTGCCAATGCTTCCGCGACCGAATCCGAAGAAGCTGCGGAGAGCAGCAGCGATTCCAGTGACTCCGAGGTGGAAGCCAGCCAGCAGTTGCATCCGACTGTGAGCAACCCTCCGGCGCCAGAGCGCCCGGTCAACCTGTACTGTTACTGCCAGTGTCCGTACGACGAAGTGTCAGAGATGATCGCGTGCGACGCTGAGGATTGCCGCATCGAGTGGTTTCACTTCGAGTGCGTCGGGATCATGGTGCCACCGAAAGGCAAGTGGTATTGTCCAGATTGTCGGAAGAAACACGGTATCGTGCAAAATAGCGAGGACTACTTCGACTGATAGCAGCCGCTGATGTCTGCGTGTTGAATTTACTGTCTAATAGGCATACTAGGGATACCCGTAAGTAATATATGAATTGAGAGAAGCGGGTAACTCTTATACGTGTATAGAGGTGCTCGTTTAAGTGTCGCGTGTTCGGTCGTTTATCTCGGGAGATCGGAGCTCCACGAATCAGCCTTCATTTCTCACGGCATCGTTTGTTTAAATACGTCGAGGACAAGAGTGAGAAATGTCTGGTGCAAAATATAGAAAATTAGATAAAGGAATAAGTGGACGTCACTTAGACGGGTACTGCTCTGTTGGGCAATGAATGTTCAATTCTCTCTCCATTTCTTTTTCTGTTTCTCGAAGCTGTTTATGTAGATGGACAGTGAAGTATTCGAATTATTTATTGGATACCTGAGAGGAAAAAGATACTCTTCTGGTTGATCGTACGACTAATTGCAGAGAGATTTGGATCGCTCTTTAAAGGTCTTAATGTTAAGAATATGTGATATACTACCGAAATACCGAATATATATTAAACATTTTTTTATTCAAATAAATGGTCGTACCGATTATACGAATTCTGGGTTGAAAATATTGCCTAGGAAATTAAATAATATATAAATGTAAAACCACTGTGCAATCGACTTTAACACTTTTAAAAGTGAATATTCTCATCTTTCTCTTTAAAGTACGGAAATAATTATTTAGGCCGTATAAGGTATTAATGCTGTCTAAAGAATTTTTTAAATCGGATGATTCGAGCAAACAATTTTCTATAATCCAGCTTAATATTAAACAAATTAAATATCATTGTACTTCTCGAATTGAAAAAGTCTTGAAATACTTAGATATTTGAATGTAATCTAATGCACTTCTCTCGAAAAGAAATTTGGATTGAATCTCCAAAGAATTATAATAATTTTGCGTGACAGGTAATCTTCTACTCGAGTACAAATTATCAGAAAGTAAAGAAAGAGAGAGAGAATCGAAGAGTCGTCGCTATTTCCGAACGTTTTCTTTCTTTCTTCTCAGTCAGTGAGCAAACGACGTGTACACTGTTCCATGTTGATATTTTTCTTAAGTCGAGCCTATCGACGATGATAACGAGAGAAAGGGGAAAAAGCGAATGAAACATTTCTCTGTACATAATATTGTAAATACGTCTTAGAGTTTATAACAGTGAAGTAAGGTTTTTTGTGTACATTTGTTTGTACTTCTTTTAAAAACGACGGAAAAAACTGCGCGATGTATAAATTTATTGTAGCCGGTAAGCCAATTAATAGCGTTAATTAGAGCGCGATCGTAGGCTACGTCGTAGCGAGCGAGAGAAAATTCTTCGAGCCTAGCGCGAGAGGGGAGGGCTGTGTTCTTCATCGTCATCGTAATCATCGATTCGAAAACTGCGATAACCGCGACTGATAAACTGTCGGCACTGCTGGCGGTGTCTGGGTATATCCCTCGTTTAGACGATTATTTCACTACACACGCTTTTTCGAATCGTCTCAAAGATGCTCAGACAGAATTGAGTGAAAAGTAACGCCACCGATCTGCTCATCTTTTATCACTCTCCAATGCCTATTTTCAGTCGATGCATACCATGTTACTGATAAGTAACACAATTGTCTCAAGTGCTTTACTGTTTTTAAAAGGAAGGATCTACCAGTTGATTTTTATGGGACTCACGCACAGTCGAAGGAATTATTTTTCATTCAATTCGCGTGTACTCTGTGTAAGCTTTATTCACTCGCTTAATTAGACCGCGAACCTTGTTCCTATTCTCATTTCTTAAGTTTCTCTTTTTTTATCGCTTGAACTTTGACAAATTTTTATAATTACGCGCGTTCAAAACTTATTTGCCTCTTTCGTTCTCTTTTTTACTTAGTTCCGTATTTGGTAGAAATTAAGTAGAATTTATAGTGTTACGTTGTGCTACATGTTTTAAAGTGACCGACGAGTTAACGCGATGCGCGTATTTTATCGTTTTCTAGTCTAGTTTCTCTTCACCCTTGTTCTTCGCACCATTCAAACACCGACGAACACCTTTCTTTTATAGTTAATCGTATGTACAACTACCTAGGCACCTTATCGGATTTAGATAGCAACTGAACCTGCACCCTGCACCGCGAACGTTTCGCCTTTCTTCAACTACTATTCTCACGATTTTAGTTTATCAGAAACCATCGGGACGCAGGTACGATGTTTTATAAGCGGGTGTAACGTAACGAAAAACAATTTTGCTGCTGTGCTGTAAGCGTTATTCCATTTCATTGGTCGAAACTGTTATCAAAATCAGTCGCGATAAAATGCAACGAGAAAACAACAAAAAGAGAAGTCAGTCCGGATCGAAAGGTAACGATTGTTTCTTGTCCTCCTATACATTAATTTATTTAATTGTCAAACGACTGGAAAAGAAAATTCGTTCATTTTATCATTTAACGGTTCAAGGAAGAAACGCGAATAAGATACGTCGATGTTCATACGTGTTTAATAGAACTCTCAGTACAGTAATGATAATGTTATTAAATATGGTAAATAATAATCGACATTAACGTGCCAGCAATGTAAAGTGATGTTACGGATTTAATTGATCGTCATCGTCAGCCCTCGTTTCCGCCGGCAACTCAATACCCATGATGTCCGCGATGAAATCTTTGTAAGATATGCTCTGTATCATAAAAATAATAATACACTACTTTCGGCGAGCCTAAACGATTGATTTCATTCCGTTTTACACCGATCGTATCAGCAGAGACACACATGCGGTCGCTTTGCGAATCTCCGTTTCGTTCTTTTCAAATAAAATATCTAATAATAATTTATTATCGAAATTGTACGTGGGCTGTTTCAAACAAGCTCGAAAATTGTAATAATGTGCCAATGCCCAGGAGAGATGTTAAATGTCCAGTATTAATTAATAGATGTACAATTAAAAGATTTTCAATTGCCTAATGAACTGTGTTTCTTAAAAGAGGACTCAATTATCAGACTGGATATTAATTAATATTCAGTGTCCGCCTTTCTTAAGCATCGTATTAAAAAGAGAATTTTCCGTTGAAAGAAATTCTAGGAAATATACGTACCACTGGCAGGAACGAAAGATCAATCGACGAGAGACTTCGCTCGGCACTTTGATTAAACAGCTCGTCCACCTCATCCTCGCAGCCCGTCAGAATTTTCATATACGTAAACGCTTCTTGAATCGTCAATGGTTCCCCTGAATGGAATTTCAGAACTAATAAAAATATAATTGAACAATAAAGTTTGATGAACGTACCAAAGAGTTCACCGTCCGCCTTCGTGAACCCGTTTGGTCCTTCGCCGAGCAGTATTCGCATGAACTCTCCTCGGGGTAGTATCGGGTTGTCGCTCTCCATGTACGATTGTCGGGCTGGATTTGCGAGTACTTGAAACACTTTCTTTATCTGAGGCAGGGATATTCCGAAGGCCGGTCGATGATTTATGTAAAGTTTCACGAAGTCCGCGAATGTGATATGTTTAACTAGGTGACCCGTCTCGGCATAGTTTCTATAAGCCACCTCGCTCAACATTATTTCTATCTGAAAACGATTGATCGACCTGCAATGAGACTAACAATTTTTTATTCATTGACTGAATCGATAAGAATAATTGTATGACATAATTCAGCTCTAAAACTTCTTGAATAAATTCGTTCGTAAATGACAATTCATTTCTTCAAGGCTTTTCAATGAGATGATCGAATATTTTACATGCAAATTCTTATAGATTCACTATTTCATTTTCGTTAAGGTTTTTAATGAAATTGTCGTAGAGAAAATGTCTTAAAACAGAGAATTGCATAATAAGTAAAATCGTGACCTCGTCGTTGCTGAGATAATATCCAACGGCGCGCATCAAGTTCGGTATTTCTTTAGTACTGACGGTTTCGGTTACTACTCTGGGGAACGTTGTATTCTCGCCCTGATGGACGATCTGAGCGTAATAAAATAGATCCTTCATCTCGTTCATTAGCCAACCCTTAGGCCCACCGTCGATCAGACAGTAATACGGCGTTAAACCTCTGCCTCCTAAATGCGCTAGCACGTCGACAGATCTGACAAGACGAAACGCGTGATGATACAAATTCCAGGAAAGAATTTATTACACTTACGACTAGTTTAAATGATTAATTAGGAAAAATGTAGTTTTATTTCGGGCTGAATTGTTTTCGCTCATTTTTGTTCGTACCTGCATTTTATTTTCCACATTAAGATACACGAGTCTTTGGAACCAGACGTGAACAGATATTTTCCATTATAGCAAACAGCGATATTAGTGACCTTAAGAAGAAGGATTTTTAATTATTATTTTAATTCAGTTTCGAAGTAAATTACATAGTATTTCATTTACTTTTCGTGGATGACCTATCATTCCTAATATTTTATAAGGATTCCCATCGAAGGGAAGTATTTGAAGACCTATTTCCTTATCAGTCACGAATACCATGTATCTGCCAGATTTGTGTCCTTCGTCAGTTAGTATCTAGGCGAATACTTTTCGTCATTTCCAAACATCTTTTACTCAGACTATGCTGAAACACTATTTGCATTACTTGGATTTTTCTGACTGGTGCACCATAGAGCGGCCCCAAAAACGTTCCTCGCATCTTCTTCGTTACATCGTTTAACAGTCTGAATTTATACTAATTTCAAGACAAATCTTATTACATCCGTTACATTTTTAGAATAGGTTTTATAATTAATTTTGGATTGTTAAATTCAGAAAATCGTCTTATACTATTATGCATAGAATGATTTTTTGTCATTATACAAAAATATCATAAGGGATATAAATTATTTACTTGGGAGTTGCAAATGATCAAAAATTCTTCCACGCCAAATTGAGGATACCAAGCAAGAGCGAGAGGAATCGCTTCGCATTCAACTTTGAAACTAAGAAGTATTTTCAAACCAGGAAACGGATACGGTCCGCTACAAAGAAAACCATGAACACAGATTATAATAAATGATCCAATTTCTCTTCATGTTACAACTTCTACTCGTTGGTTTATGATTCCACATAAAATGATAGAATCAGCGAGTAGAAATTGGGTCATATACTATACTTGTAGAATTATACAATCCTTACATTCTCACGAATTTTACCTGTCTTTCAAATTGTACTCAATGAGATACCGATCTTCTCCCACTGAAAACAATCGGTACACAACGCTGTCGCTAGTAGCTGGACCGAAGATCAGATCTGTTATCGGAGCAAAATGAGAGCGATACTTTCCAAGAAAATCCCATATATGATTTGGGTCCTCCACATTCTCATTTCTTTTAAACACTGCGATTACCATCGTGTTATCCTACAAGAAAATGAACTTCGTCTTCTTCTTTGAAATTTAGATAGACAAATTTTATGAATATTTACCGCATAAGCCATATATTCTCCGCATTCGGTGAAAACTATTTTCGTTATAGATTCCTTGGAGTGTTTATAAGGGTGTGGGTCGAGGGGCTCTAAAGTAATAGGATGCAACATCCAAAGAGTTCCATTTTCAATACCACACGCGATTAAGTCACCTAAACATTTCAAATTGTTTTCGGGTTTTGAATTGCATTTGTATTTAGGATTGAGGATTGACAAGTATAGTAATTTGTAGTTCCTCGAATATATTTCAGGAAAATATTAAAAAATGTATTCAGTACTCTCTCTACTTGTTTCTATACTTAACGATAGAAACTATCATAAAGAGAAGTTTACCTGTCGTTGAGTATTTTAATATTGTAACGCTAGTAAGTTTTTCATGGGTTTCCGGGGACGTGATGTAAAGTATAGTACCGCTTCTCACTTGACCCTCTAACAGGGCATTAAAATCTACGTCAATCGCAGCTTTCCTGGATACGATGGTCTTACGTTTCTCGTAATCGTACATAGTGACGTAACCGCGTGCATTTCCGGCGACTATATAATTACTAGCCATTTAAAAATGTATTAATAATCGATCGGTAAATAATTCTGAAATCCCGACGCTCATAGATTATAAGCAAGTAAAAGAAAGAAAAAGCAGAAGTAAAATCTCTCGTCGCCCGTCGTGACGTATCGAATGTATATTTTTTTAGAACTCCGCATTTCGATTAAGAATTCGTTTCTTTCTCCGATCTAATTCTATACCTTCGGGGATGCGCGTCCAAACTGGTGACCATTGCAGTCATGTCTTTAAAAATTAATTGGCACTTCAACGCAGGTATTTCAATCAACGCAACCTTTCCGCTTGAACAACCTTTTTTTATTAAAGTACAGCTAATAAAAATTGCACACATAGATAAATGTGAATTTTTAATGAGTAATATTAAAGATACTACTTACTTACAAAGAAATTCTCAGCATAAAAAGGAGCATAATCGATGGTAGCATCCCTTGGCATGTGAGCCGGTTTCGTGAATGCCTGATGGCTCTTGCTATTATTTCTGAACGTTGGTTCTATGTTCACCGTCAGCGTCGACGAGACCTCGTCGCAATGCTTCAACGACTCTATCTTTCGCATGAACTGTACCCTCTGATTGCAAATCTTCTTCGAGCTTCTCCTAAATTTATTTTCCGAATATCTCTCAAAATCTTCTTCAATATCAGACTCGTCATCATCCTCAGGATCGACTAAATATAATTCCTTTCCTAGCATCTTTTTCTAAGTCTCTACATATATTTTATATTAAGTTCTATGTTTCTTGAAAAATCGGCAGCCTATTTATTATTTTTATACTATATATTGTATACTTCTTAAAAATATATTTTAATAAAACTAACTCTCGGATTCACTGTCTGCGACCACGGGACCCAAAAGCATGGATGAGTGGTCGAAACTTATGGATCGAATAGAATCCAAATGATCGTGTTGAAACCAATAAAGAATCTTCAAATCGAGGTCGTAGAAGTCTATACGGCCTGTTGCAGACCCCGTAACAATCATTCTAAAATCATACATCAAAAGAGTCACCTAATTTATAAAAAAAGAAGATTGGTTGAAAATGCAATTGAAATTCAATATTGATATGTAATGTTGTATGTAAATCATTTTCCAGTACGTAATTATTCTTTAGGAATCGGATTTAAACATTCATTTATTTATGAAAATTATAATCAAATGACTTGAATACCCATCATGATGTAATATCACCGGGATATTACATTTCGCTAACACTGCAGATTTGATATGTTTCCTCATTTCACTCTCGCTTGTCGCTTGACTCTTTTTATCATTCTTTCTCTTGCTAGATCCTTTCTCATGAGAGACGTCCCAAACCAAAACATGTCCTATTCACAAGAATCAAAGCTATTTTACAATAAAGTTAATGTCAGTTATACAAAATACAGAATTCTGACAATTCTGGAATTCATTTTCGAATGATATTTTATTCGATTTGTATAAAGAATCTATTTAATACCGTTTGCAGTTGCAGTTAATACTCGCTGGGTTCTGGACACGAAACAAGAACAATTAAATATTCCATACCGTCGCGGATTGCCCAAAATTTGCGGCACATAATATTTCAATTTATCTTCTTCCTAATTCAGAAAGAACTTGCTAGTATCATTTTTGCTCAGTACTGAACTCTTTCAATTTAATCTAAAGACAAACCCATTTAAAGAACGCTACGTGATAATCCGACGTCGTAGCGAATTCTTCAGAGAGATCTTCATTGAAAGCTAGATCCTTTACTTGATCCAAGTCAATGTCGGTTAATTCCGCGCTCGCTGAAGAGATAGATTCTTTGAGAATTTTAAATGATCGTGGAGAACAAGATTTCGGAATTTTAAAGACTTTCAGCTTTGTTATTCTAAAGCTATAGCATTCGAAATAGGAAGTTAACAACTAGTGCTACGGATTTTTGTGAAAAATAGAATTTCTATCAATTAAAAAATTTATTTATTATAATTCTGAATTCGCAATTAACCATCAGGTTGATCTCTTCCATACGTCCACAGCCAGAGTTGTACCTTTTGAGGAACTTCGTTTCCGATAGTCACTATATATTTCGCGTTTGGACTAATTTTAGCAGCAGTCATTGATTTCTCACCATGTGGATTAAACAGAGTGGAAATGGGTATACTAAAAATAATTCAGATATTTTTATTTTATTCTCTAAGCGATACAATTTCAATATCAACAGTATGTTGTTTGTTTCTTCTTCTCTATATTGAGCTGTTCTATGTTTCTTGAAAAATCGGCAGCCTATTTATTATTTTTATACTATATATTGTATACTTCTTAAAAATATATTTTAATAAAACTAACTCTCGGATTCACTGTCTGCGACCACGGGACCCAAAAGCATGGATGAGTGGTCGAAACTTATGGATCGAATAGAATCCAAATGATCGTGTTGAAACCAATAAAGAATCTTCAAATCGAGGTCGTAGAAGTCTATACGGCCTGTTGCAGACCCCGTAACAATCATTCTAAAATCATACATCAAAAGAGTCACCTAATTTATAAAAAAAGAAGATTGGTTGAAAATGCAATTGAAATTCAATATTGATATGTAATGTTGTATGTAAATCATTTTCCAGTACGTAATTATTCTTTAGGAATCGGATTTAAACATTCATTTATTTATGAAAATTATAATCAAATGACTTGAATACCCATCATGATGTAATATCACCGGGATATTACATTTCGCTAACACTGCAGATTTGATATGTTTCCTCATTTCACTCTCGCTTGTCGCTTGACTCTTTTTATCATTCTTTCTCTTGCTAGATCCTTTCTCATGAGAGACGTCCCAAACCAAAACATGTCCTATTCACAAGAATCAAAGCTATTTTACAATAAAGTTAATGTCAGTTATACAAAATACAGAATTCTGACAATTCTGGAATTCATTTTCGAATGATATTTTATTCGATTTGTATAAAGAATCTATTTAATACCGTTTGCAGTTGCAGTTAATACTCGCTGGGTTCTGGACACGAAACAAGAACAATTAAATATTCCATACCGTCGCGGATTGCCCAAAATTTGCGGCACATAATATTTCAATTTATCTTCTTCCTAATTCAGAAAGAACTTGCTAGTATCATTTTTGCTCAGTACTGAACTCTTTCAATTTAATCTAAAGACAAACCCATTTAAAGAACGCTACGTGATAATCCGACGTCGTAGCGAATTCTTCAGAGAGATCTTCATTGAAAGCTAGATCCTTTACTTGATCCAAGTCAATGTCGGTTAATTCCGCGCTCGCTGAAGAGATAGATTCTTTGAGAATTTTAAATGATCGTGGAGAACAAGATTTCGGAATTTTAAAGACTTTCAGCTTTGTTATTCTAAAGCTATAGCATTCGAAATAGGAAGTTAACAACTAGTGCTACGGATTTTTGTGAAAAATAGAATTTCTATCAATTAAAAAATTTATTTATTATAATTCTGAATTCGCAATTAACCATCAGGTTGATCTCTTCCATACGTCCACAGCCAGAGTTGTACCTTTTGAGGAACTTCGTTTCCGATAGTCACTATATATTTCGCGTTTGGACTAATTTTAGCAGCAGTCATTGATTTCTCACCATGTGGATTAAACAGAGTGGAAATGGGTATACTAAAAATAATTCAGATATTTTTATTTTATTCTCTAAGCGATAGAATTTCAATATCAACAGTATGTTGTTTGTTTCTTCTTCTCTATATTGAGCTTCCACACGCGTAGAGACTATCCCAATATATTCCAATAAATATAATAAGACTCTACTGAATTAAACCCGCTAATGTCAACATTTGATTAGTGATAGATCAAGTCTGCCGTAAAATCCGTACATGTACGGAGACCCAGAGTCAGACAACGTTGGTATGTACTACTGCGGCTGACCAATACTTCTCTCTTTCACTGATTTTTAAAACTCGTTCAACTTCTTAAAGATGTATAGGCTATGTACTTAAAGAATGCTAACATGTTGAATTCATTATTATAGATTCTTATTACTATTAAAAAGCTATCTGCAAAATTTTATATCAATTCATGGGTTTCT
>NW_017166721.1:875026-880071 GCF_001652005.2 Ceratina calcarata | reverse complement strand
TCAATACTTTTTAGCACGTAGCTATTTATTATTAGCATTATTCTTCCGACGTCTGATTTCTTTTTAATTATAGGAAATGCGTTTTTCTAAGGTAAATAAACTTTTGAGATTGACTGTATAGCCAATACATCCTTAATGATTTGCGTAAATCATTTATATTATAAATAATTGCATTTGTAATCAGTTAATCTGTTTTTAATGAAAATTTCGGAGTGGAATCATATTAAAAACAAGTTAATCAAGATTACCCGTTTTCGGTGTCCCAAACGACAACTACGGAATCATCCCCGAAATCTGCGCTGACCAACCACTTTCCGTCTGCAGATGTTGATAGAGTACTTACCATATTTTTCTGTACAATCGTACATTTACTGATGTATTGAAAAAAGGCTAACACAGAAATTAGAATTGAATAGACGGTACATACGTGGCCTTGAAGATTTACTGTCTCCTTCGTATCGTAATTATAAATTATTGTCGTATGCGAACAAGCGTAAGCGATGATTCTTCGGTTTTTCGTAGTTAAATTTATCAGGGGCACGTCGACGTTTATCCCGAAGGACCATAATAATTTCTGTAGGTGTGTACAGAAATTATATTGTCAAATGTACGTCATAAAAAAAAATGTATCACTTACGAAAGGACAAAGACTGGATTCATATTCCTCTTTTTTACGTTTCGTTTCCTCTCTACTTTTTTCATACTTAGAATCTTCCGAATGTTTCGAGGACGTCGAAGCTAAATCAATCGAAATCGACATATTGACGTTTAAAGAAAAGTAACTTAAACCATTTGAAATTGGCTATGAATTAGAGTCAACTAATTGCAGGAGCAAAAGTTTAGTAACATATTTCTTATTTATAACTTATTTTCATTGGGAGGAAATAAGGGAGAGACAAGTATTGTTATTTCTGTTTATTTTCCTTTGAATGTGTACAGAAGAATATGACATTTGGAAATATGAATTCATAAAAATCACTATAAGTACAACAGTATGAACAATACAAATTCACGTTGATTGCATTTGAGTGGAAAGAAAACGAATCTCGCACACAACGAATCCTATCACACATTTTGCCTTACAATGTCTTGTCAAGAATACTGTGTTCTTTCTCCTGTTTGCGGCGCTTGTAGAAAAAAAATATTTCCAACTTAAATTATGTAATATCTAACTCGGACAATGAGCTCCGATTCGAATGATCAGTTATACAAAAGCAGGAGGAACGTTTCACGTCGACCGTACTTCGAATTATTCACAAATATCAGTGATTCAACAAGTCTAGCCTTTAGGCGAGTTTTAACTGCAACAACTCTGTGGCTTGGGATCTAGTCCGGACCGCTTAGTCACACTTACGCGTGTAAACTCTTCTGCGACCGTCGGATGAATGCCAACTGTACTCTTCAATTTCGGGAATGTTAAATTACACCTGTAGAAAAATGAATGATAAATATTAGTATTGGAAATAATCGATAGAAACAGGATTTAGGAAATCGAACGCGTACTTCATAGCTGCGGCGAACCCTTGAATCACTTCACCGGCGTTAGGACCAAGGAAATGCATGCCAAGCACTCGTTCATCGTCCTCTCTGAGGGCGATCACTTTCAAATAGCAATTGGTAACATCTTTTTGTGGAATGAAGAATTCCGTGGGTTTGTAATACGCATGATAAACTTCTATTCTGTCTTCTCCGTATTGAATGATCGCGTCATCTTCGCTGAGGCCAACGCAACCGTATTCTAGGGGACTGAACACCGTCGTTGCCACGTTCACGTAATCCATCTGCTCGGTCGAGTTCGCGAACAGTCGCCTCGCCAGTAACCGACCTGCGTGTATGGCGACCGGCGTTAACTCTGGTTTTCCCTGTAATGCATAACGCGTACATAAGTGTCTCCTCGTAGTACTAATCCTTCGGTTATTATGGTTACGTTATAATTACGTGGATTTTGATAACTTACACTAAGCACATCACCAACGGCGTACACGTTCGGTACGTTCGATTCTTCGTTCACTGCGTCTACTTTGTCAGTTTCAGGAATGAGTTTAAGACCGATGTTCTCTGGTTTCAGTTCCCTAGTGAGCGGTCTGCGACCGACAGCGATGAGGACAGTATCGAAAGTGTCGGTAAGCGCCTGTCCATCCTAAAAGGGACAAGATATTTAATCACAATTGGGATACACACATCAGGAAATGTAATTAAAGACTGTGAAACATACTTTATTCTTATAATGGACGAGAAGGCGACCGTCCTTTTGCTTTTCAATTTTCGTTGCCTGAGCTTCGAATAGAATTTTGACGCCGCGTTTTTGCATATCGTCCGCGATACTATTTGCCATGTGATGGTCGAATCCTCGTAAAATGATCGACCGCACCATTAAAGTCGCTTCGAAACCTAAACCGTTCAAGAAGCCAGCGCACTCTAAACCGATATCTGTTTATCCATTAAGGAAAATTAAGCCGCATAGAATAATTTAAAGAGGAAATTTTCAATGTATATCAAACAATTTTAAGAAGGATACATCCTGCGCCAATAACAAGCGTTTTCCCTGGAGGTTTCTCCAAGCTAAAGATATCGTCACTGGTTATAGCATATTCTAAGGCTCCAGGAATATTTGGATACCTCGGCCTACCACCCACAGCGATCAAAATATGTTGTGCCGTGAATTCCTTCTCTTGTCCAGTCTTCATTACTCCCATTATTGTGTGTTTATCCTTGAAATAACCAAGTGCATTTATATACTCAACTTTCCTGTAACAGTGAACATGATTAGAAAGTGATCTTGACAGCGATCTCGTATCTAAAAAAGAGAAAGTGAAAGAGTTATAAATACTAACTTAGTCCTAAGTTCAACGCGTGTGACCCAATTTACAGACTTCACATGATTTTGTACTGCCGTTCTTAACGCCTCCCAACTAATTTTAACAGTTTCCGGATCTATTTGCCAACCATACGCTGCCGATTCCTAATAAATAAAAATGTTGCATCGTCAAAAGTTCTTTCGGAAATATGCACAGATGACTTCATCGTGAAATTAGAAACTAACATGGATAGCTTCTCCTAGCAGGGCAGCTTGATGCATCAATTTCTTTGGTATGCAACCAACGTTCACGCAAGTACCACCTAAACCCCAGGACGTACCCTGCGGGGATGGTGAGACGAAATCAAAAACTGCGACTTTTGCACCATAATTGACTGCTTCTTTGGCAGCTGCCAGGCCGCCTGATCCGCCACCAAGGACGATCAGGTCGTACATAAATTTATGCTCAGCTGTAACAAACGTAACGCGTGAAAAATATATAAAATTGTTTAAAATCTGACTTGGTGGAGCGAATGTAGATTACGACAGTAGGGTTATGTAATGTTTTTCTTATCTCGTCGATTAAAGTAATCCCGATAACAGGGAAACGAAATGCCTTCCGGCGTTGCACGTGTCTATCGATCCAGCTTTCAAGCAGCGAGTCATTTAAATTGACAGTGCCATTATATTCGATCTCAGTTATTTTTAACCTATTCGGTCTAACCACAGGTTGTCAAAATATTGATGTTTTATGTAATTTCAAAGAAATTGCGCCACGATCTCGTCGATTAAAAAAAATGTTATTGAAACCTGGCACTCACTGCACATACAGGCCATGGCGGTTCTGCCGTAAGGGATAGCATTACATCTGGACCATGGGTACTCGAACAATTTGGCGTGTGCGGAACGGAATGACACAAGCTTCGTAAGTAGCGTTAACATCGCCATGATTATTGCCACCCGATCACGGCCACGTGACGTCACCCCGATGACACTCGTGTCTCGTAACCGATAAAATTGTGAATAACCAAGCCACAACGTACGTAGAGATTCGCGAGGAAATACGTGGAACGATACGAATATATTACATCTGGAGGATACGAAATGAAGTCGATCTTAATCACTGGTTGCAACCGCGGGCTTGGACTGGGCCTGGTGAAACATCTAGTGAAGCAATCGCAACCGCCGGAGAATATTTTTGCGACTTGCCGCGACGCGAATAAAGCGAAGGTAAGATGTAGATCACAAGTCGTGTAATTCGTATTGAATATTACGCAATATACGCCGGGACTTGTTTCACGAGCTTGACTTACCAATTGGTGCCATCGTTCCTCTTAACCGTATCGAAAATTTGCTGCAAAACGAGTATATTACGATGCCTATGTGCCTATCCCTGGCCTGGTCGTTGCCCTATATAACACTCGAAAGATCTCTCGCGTGTAAAAATGTCAAGAGCCTGGAGCTTACTGTCTTTAGTACTGACACTGACGCCTAATCCTGTTCGTTTACTGCCATCTGTTACACCACTACTCTTATATGCTTGTTAGCTCGGACGCACGAGTTTTAAGTCCGATTTATACTGGTAGTGAGTAGTGACTCACTTGCACATAGCATCACCCAGGCATCGTACTTACTGCGACTGCGGCTACTAACACATACAGTGAAATAGCCGTATAACTTTTGTCCATTCAGCTCAGCGACACTTCCGAGAAATATGAATTGATATATTTTGCCAAGGCGACATCTTATCTGAACTGAATTTTGCTGTTACAATTGTATTTAGATAAAAGTATTTGATTACTAAACTGATTCTGATGATTCTATATTATTCTAACTTCAACTTATCTAACGTGCACTGTCAATAGTTTCTCATTCATTATGGAATGGATGTGTTGCGCAAGAATGCATTTCGACACAAGTGCAAGTCACCGTGGATTTCGTTGTGGAACGCGCTTTAAAAATTTATTCTCCCCAATCGTTTCGATCCAGATTGTGAAAAATGAATAAAAGGTCATTGTCATTCATGCATGAATTGCATCATTTCAGTATTTCACCTTTTCGTAAAGTGCAATAATCTGCGAATATTTTTCATGTGAACAATTTTAATTATCATCAAGGATAAACACGTGATACTTTTTCGAATAATTCATGAATTCTTTCAATGGATTGCGCATTATCCTAAGGAATCAAGGATATCTCTCATTAAAGAACTCACTCAGAACAGATACAACGTAACAATTTTATCAGG
>NW_017166721.1:865975-874355 GCF_001652005.2 Ceratina calcarata | reverse complement strand
AGGAAAATGCGTTATCAGCATAGCTATGTGTCGAGTAGTTTAGCCTAGATTTTTGAACTATAATTACGATATCCCGAATTTATTGCTACGCGTATCTTATCAAAGTAATACTCTAATCGTAGAAGACAAGAAATTCGATATTTTCAGCAATATTAAATACTTAATACCAGTATTGATTTTTTTTTAATTTGAAGCATGTTATACTGTCGAATTTTCTGTGTTATAATAAAAGGCTTTCGTAGATAATAGACCACCATGGAACGAAAGCAATAGATCAGATCGAGTTTATGAAATCAGATAATTTTACTTCATTTCAACTCGCTTGCGTTCCATATTAAACTAAAATCATCGATAATATAAAACTACTTTGAACTTCAATTTCTTCTACGATAACGTGTCGCAATAAACTTTTTTCAACTTACTTGGGAAATCGTGTAACTCCTCCGCAACTTGGTTCGAAGGTTCCGCATAATTTTCCGCTTCTTGATCGCTCGAATCCGAATCCATGGTCTGCGGTTTCTCACGGCAATAGAGACACCACAGATTTTTCTTCGTACCACGAAACTTCATGTTCAAAATTTACCAAAAGGAAGAACAATTAACGACGAAGAATTTTGCTATTTGTCTATCGAAATTTCCACTGTTCCAAGTACGTAATTACTCGTGATTTGTGTTATGAGAAGTTTGTTAATGCCGCGTGCCGGTAGATGGGTATGGGAATACTTACGATATCTGATAAATAAGACATCTAAACATTTCGTGTTCTGTCCTTGGAAATATTAATTTTACGCGACTATAGAGGTGGATAATGGACGGACTGGGTTTGTAATAAGCAGTATGAATTGGTAAAATTAAAATAGTTTTACATAACGAAAGAATGTTCGAAATATTGAGTCATAAAATAGAATTACTTTGTTTAAGAGAATATATCAGTATTTACTAAAATAACATACTGTCTGAAACAATAACTTGATAAAATGATTAAAAAGAAATCAGAAACTGTAAGTTGCGATAAATGACTACAGTTATTCTTGACCGATGATGATGAATCATGAATTAGCAGATTAACAATGCAGTAACACAATAACTAGTAACTAATTACAGTTTTATATACGAATTGCAATGAAAATTTAGTATGACACTAATAGACGTACCGTGTTGCTCAATGCATAATAGAATTTATTGACTAAAACAGTTACTATAGTTCACTGCAGGAGCTCAGTAACATTCGCTGCAAGCAAGCTATAGTATAGATAAACCGATATGAACATAAATACATGAAAATAATAATAATATCATGCAATGTCTTTTTAATTAAAAGATTATTTTCCTATTTAAAGATTTGACCGACACGAAGAATTACGACAAACTGGTACAGATAGTGAGCGAAAAAGTAGGCAATGCTGGATTGAACGTCTTGTTCAATAATGCTGGTGTTAGTTCAAAATTCACGAGACTCGGTCTCGTCAAAGAGGAACAGCTTACACAGATGTACTTCGTGAACACAGTAGCTCCAATTTTGCTAACAAAAGTAGGTTTCGACATTCTACTATATTGAAAATTCTCAAATTATCGTAACAAAATTCCTTATTTAATTTGAAGGCATTTCTACCGCTGTTAAAATTGGCAGCTAATAATTATGAGGACAAGTCGAAAATGAATATTAATAGATCGGCAGTAATTAATATGTCCTCCACCCTCGGAAGTATCGCGGATAATCAATCGGGTGGATTTTATCCGTACAGATGCAGTAAGGTAATGTAAAATACTTCTCAGCATATTAATTTGTTTTTCCCTTTAATGAACTGCTTGTTTTTATTAAAAAGTCACTAATCATTCCAAGAAAAGTCGTCAAGTCTGTAACAAATGTTCATTAATTTTTTCAGGCAGCGCTTAACGCAGCCACGAAGTCGATGAGCATCGATCTAAAAGACGATGGGATTCTCGTGATTTGTTTGCATCCCGGTTGGGTACGTACAGATATGGGAGGAAGCACCGCGCCTATGGACGTTGATACTAGTATCACTAACATCCTGAATACTCTGAGTTCATTAACTGAAGAAAATACGGGTTCTTACATTCAACACGACGGGAAAGTGCTACCCTGGTGAACACAAGTTTTACACCAGTCCTACACTTTCATTTCTTTACTTTGGAATATTCGCATTTTTAATAGACAGTAAGAATATTATTATAACAAATTCGTTTAACAATTTACAGAATTCATCAAGAAAAGCTGTTAATTATAATAGAATCGAGGTATTAAAGAAGACATTGAAATTAATTTTATACTGATTTAGATATTTTTCTGTACATATTTTATAACTTATAGAGATTATACTTAAAGATAAAAATTTATGTACACAGTTATCATACAGAAATTATAATAGATACATGACGAGATGTTTCGCTTATTTTCCTTCAAATGAATGGAGAGATTATTTTTTTCGGAGATCGTAAACGTTAAGTACAGCTACTTTTCGAGAAATGAAAATGATTCTATGGTATGTTATCACAACGTATGCGTAAGTATGTATACAAATTCAAACGTTCACAACTTTATCATTTTATTCGCAAGTGACGAAGCGTATTTTGTACATGTCACGGTGCTATAACGAAACATCAAGGAATGGATGTTTTCTCTAGATATTTGATGGTAAAAAAATGACATTTGAAATATGTACAATGACGATTAATTGTCGAACAACTGTTGAACATGTAGTAATGCATTCAGGCACAGATACCTTGAAGACGAATGTAATGTTGTACATAAATGTTTCGAAAACATTATTTTATATCGGAATAAAATCTATACCATCGCCTATTTTACATTATCGATGTTATAAAGTACACGTTGTAAAAGATTTTCGAGATTTTACAGAGATTTTGTATACATCCTGCAAATTAAATAATACCGCGAAGATATAAAGACTGTTTAGAATGTGCAATCTTTTACTCTGCATGAACAAAAACTTAAAATGAATTGAACATTCAAGATACACATTTTTTAATTAACATTCTCTAACTTTAAAGTACGAAACTCTGTAGTATAAATCCAAACTGTTCAATTCTACACCGAGAAATTAAATTTTCTCTTAATAGAGACAGAGTGAAAAATGAAAAGACATTTCTTACTTCCTTCATTCATTCATACCTACTATTTAAGATCACTATAATATGTGAATTCTTAAAGATGTAGATGATTTCTAAATACCTTATCCAAGTAATATCCATAGAATTAAACCCTAATCAGTCTTTAACCTTTTAGGTGTCGGTTCACTATTTTGCGAATTGGAGTCTTCTGAAAATCCTAAGTGTGCAGAGAAGTCAGTCAATCCTTGAGAATCACTAACTGTTGAGAAACCTAATTAAAAAGCTTCCATAAGTTTTGAGATTTGAGAAATCATTAAATATCCTATGAAATATTTATCTCACATGTATTTGAGTCCTCGGTAAGTCCGAAATTAGAATTTGAAGATTCTAATCCACTTTTCCTTGGTAAACCATTTTCTTTGTCTCCGACCGTCTTCCCTTTCTTCTTCTAAATAACAAAATCAATTTTTACTTTTTCTAATTTCTACAAATACTTTCTAAATGTTATATACCTGATCAAGCGTCGATATAGGCACCCACTTGTAAATCTTCATAGTGGTTTCTCCTATCGTAACCCATTTCTTTTCCCTAAAAAGCACAGGCATGAAAATGGGCATTTCCTCAATTAATATCGAGACAACAGACAGAGAAGCTACCTTCTTTACTGTTAATAAAAGATCAGAAATACAAAACACTATTACTCAATCGACACGTACGAAACATTTCAGAGATGCTTTAACAAAGAGCTGACATGTGTAATGCAACATCTCTATTAAAATTTGTATAGAAGAAAGACTTTTCATCCGTTTTCTCTGATATTCGCATAGCTCTATTACGTATTCTTATTTTCTGAGACTTTTCAACATTTCCTCGTACACGTATAATATGTTAAGGGATTTACCAATGGCGAACTTTGTCAACGACTTGCATTACACGTTTAATATCATCCTTGGCACGACTACGAGTCTCTGCACGCACTGAACGCGACATCATGTTACGCGATTGCTGTGTATCTATTAAACTGAACGCGAAGATGCAAAACACCGGGACATTCGTTCGTGGAGAGGTTAGGAAACTGACAACTATCTGAAATTTCGACAGCGGGACGACGAAGAAGTCTTTACGGATTTAAAACGAGATCCAGATTTACGATCATAAACAAGACGATAAGTACGACCGCGACGGTACGCAGGGTTGCGGCTCCGGATATGCGGAGCATGCGGAGTGGTAGCGGTGGACAGGGAATGGCTGAAGTGGCCAGATTGCCAGATCCATGTGTGCGGCACTTATCGAGAAGCCAAGTACACAAGCCGAAGCCTGACAAGCCGCATATGCGAACGAACCACGAATACATAACATTAACACATAATTTTATAGGTTGTAACCGTTATAGGTATACAAACATTATTTGATATCTGTTGATGCTACAAGCTACAACCTTAATCCTTAACTGAAGAAGTAACTGATGTTATTAGTTTCTAAACCGTTAAATTCTAACAGGATGTACTCAGGTCGCTGTATTCTGTCATATTTCTCAATCCAAAGTTCGGAGCGAGATATACATATGAAAATCTTACAGAAAATGTCATTCCCGCATACTTCGGTCCAAATGTTGTTTATTAATCAATACCAAATGTTTGTTGAAGCAACATAGTATTATAGACAACAATAATACGTATTTCAATTCGATACACGATTGAACTCATAGTATATGTGAAAAAAAACAATCCTGGATCGAATGTTACCTTGCCTAATTATACTGAACAGTATAAATATAAGCCTTCCTTCTGGCTGAATTAGATGAAAGAGAAGCGCAAAGTAAGAGAATGAATTTTATCTTTAATACATGAAGTGTCTGTAATCTATAAGCAACAATATCGATACAATTTGCCACTCCAATCCAGGAATAGTTTTACGAACGAATTGAACAAGTGAACGTTTCAACTTCTAAAAAGGTGAAAAAACCAAGATATGTAGTAAGAAATAAACTGAACTTGCAAGAGTTGTAATCATTGTTTAACATATGTATTTGCTTCCAGATTCAAAGTTTTTATAAGAAATGAGCAATCCAAGATTAAATCCAAATATAATTCCAGCGTTAAAATTGCCAAGATACAAAAATTGGGCTGTATCTGTTAATTTTGTCGTGAGCACCACTGAAATATGGGCCAGGGTTGTAAACGAGATTAATATTATAGTTAGTAAAAGTTACCTATCTATAAACATCCATTATAAATATAATTTTGTACTGCTTATGACTGTTCTCATATTGTAACTCATACTAGGATCCGTTTTATAAAATGATGGAGGAGATGAACGATTTTTACAACAATCGTGATTTAGTTCCTCTAAGAGCAAGTAGAATAAACTTTGGACATTATTATGCAGTCTATGAACACGAAACGTGGCACAGAACTCGTTGTAAAAGTATCGATGTTGAAACTGGAAATATTACTCTGTTTTTCATTGACCATGGCAGCACAGACATTCATCATTGCACCGAATTGTATACATTGGAAAGAAAATTCTACACATTGCCAGCTCAGGTACCTAATTGTTATTAGAATGTAGTTTGTTGAATTATTAAAAGAGGATTATTAAAATGAGTTTTATATATTAGGCATTAAGGCTGCGTCTTTTCGGTTTGGAATATGCCCATGATTATTACGCTCTTGTAAGACGCATTGACAAATTACTATATGATCGTCCTCTATTTGTTAAAGTAGTAAGATTTGATAGAGACGAGAAGGGACCAATTCTGACTGTTGTGTTTTACGATACATACGGACGAGAAGATGTCAATCTTAATGACTATTTCACAGATTATATATTATCAGTAGCACGTGGCCCTGCCTTGGATACTGTAAGTCTAATATAATTTTGTGTACGATTGATTAACATAACATTTTTTAATTAAATTCTTATTCAACACTATTTGTTATTTATAGTGCGGAAAAATATATGAAGTCATTATATCTTACGTAGACACGAATGGTGATGTTTATGTAGAAATTAAGACAAAAAAAATGAAATTTGTATACTACTTATTAAATCGATTAATACCTAAAATAAACGAAAACACTAGAGAGATTTGCCCTATAACTACGGTTCAATCTTCTAAAATCTATTTGGTATGGGTACATAATAACTGGTATCGAGCGAAAATATTATGCTTTACCTACCATAATCAGTTAAAGGTACTTTTAATCGATATTGGTCATACCGTTCTCACAGTCAAAAGCAATCTTCTTAATTTAGAACAATTGTGTGAACCATTAGCGAAATGTCCTGGTCAGGTAAAGTTCTTTTTCTTCTGCCTAATAAAATTTATCAATCGAAATCAAAATAAGTTTTCACGATTCGTAATAATAGGTGAAGAAAGTACATATTGTCAACATCAACAAACTATTCGTCAAAAGGGTGGTTAATAGACTTGTTCCAAAGGGTCTACCAATTCTGATGAAAATTGATTCATTTAAAGAGAATGTACCTTACGTGAAACTATTCAGACAAATGCACCTAAGTGACATGCTTGTTCCTATCATTGACAACTTAAGCTCATGCAGATACGAGTATGATATAAAAAGATGAATGAAAATCTTATAAAGAAACAGCAAATATTAATGCTTGTCCGTATTTGCAGAATACCGTTCATGCAAAGAGAACGAATGATGGAGGATGATGAAATCATACGATCTTTGAACCCCCCGAGACTGCCAGACATGCATGTATATTTTGAAGTACATGTAGTAAAGGCACTGAATCCTGATGATTTCACCATTCAACCATTTGCTTACAGACGTGCATTACACGTGAGTTGTTCTACGTGTTATATTTTCGTTGCCGTCTTTTTCACAGAATTATTTGAAATCTAATTCTCTTTTTAAGGAGTTCATGAACCGGTTAAGAGATGTTTGCGAAGAATATGAAGGTCCTCCGCTGACTAGAGTTAAAAAAGGCCAAATATATGCAGCACGACTCACCGACGGTCATTGGTACAGGTATAAGGAAATAAGTAACTTATAAATGTGAATCTTAGGTTCAAGCTGCGCGTATGAAACTCTTAATAGGAACAATCAAATCATTTTTAAGGGTTCGCATGTTAAGTGTAATTAGACCATATTTGATCGGCGTTTACTTTTGTGACTATGGAGACGAGACAGTATTGCCTCTAAGTAAATTGCAACCTTTGCATAGTGAATTCTTAGAATTTCCTTATCAGGCTATGAAAGCAAAATGTGCTGGTACGTTTACTTTTTTGGTCAAATATCATTTATTTCGCCAGCTCACGTAGGGATGTTGTTCTATCTCGTCAATGTTGTTACCGATTTAAACAGGTATACGACCGATTAACGGTGATTGGACTCCTGACGACATATTAAGATTTAAAGATTTGGTGGCAGGCAGGAATTTCGGATCGGTTATTGTGTCTAGGCCCGATGTAATTTCCAACGATACGATATTAGGATTGCAATTAATCGATGCTAATAAGAGAAGTGGTTCTCGTATCGACAAGATTCTGGTAGATGAAGGGCGAGCCGTATATTTTATTGAGTAAATCCCTTCGATTCCACCTGTTGCCTTATCCCTTCGATTCCACCTGTTGCTATATCTTTCCAATTCCACCTGTTGCTATGTCCTTTACGTTGGTCGTGAATAATTAAGTATTACTTTGCGTGCAATACATGTATGTTGTAACATGCAACATTTAACTATTCTAGCATAGTTCGATGAAAGAAGGGAAAACCAATTAATGTAGCCAATATGTTATGCTGTCTAACTAAAATATGCATTCTCTTAATGCCCAATTTTTCGATACGCAGCATGTCAACTGTAAAATTTACGAGTTGCTGCTGGATAGATTTATTGATAAAAATTTCGTTTCTAATGCATTGCCTAAACGCCATGAAAGCATGCAGTGCAAGAACTGTGAAATGTATACATATCGGTATACTTAGTACACTATTGATTCCTACACATGTACAGAAATTGTACTGTATTACTAATTTGTACACCAACAACTAACAATTCATTTAATTTTTTTAATTATGGTGTCATTGTTATCATTAATAACAAACTGCCCTGATCTTTTCCGGAATTGTTTGTAATGTACAACCTATTAATGTCACTTAGTATTCATATTTATTATTTATCTAGCATATGATAGTTCTTCCTAAAATATTTCAATTTACTTAATGGTACTATCCAAATTTGTAGAGTTCCTTTTTAAGAAACGTTTACAATGCACTTAAATGCTGATTAATATTTCATTTAAATGACATAAAGA
>NW_017166721.1:853278-864709 GCF_001652005.2 Ceratina calcarata | reverse complement strand
ATATAAAACTTTTCACTTTATTACTACAGCATTTTTAGAGCATAAAAATGTATTGATTTGGAATTAATTTTACTTTACTAAGGACAAATATTATATTTTTAAGACGAATGTACATGAAATATTTTTTTACTTGAATAAATATGCCAAGAATACAATATATTCTGTACGTAAGTTGTAACTTATTTCCTACTTTCCACTACAACCCGAATTTTCAGTAAAGCTATGTAAGATTAAGGGAATTTTATCGATAATGGAGTTAACAATCAGATTTTAAAATACAATGAAAGACGAAATTTATCTCTCTCACTTTATTTTCTGGTGGGATATGATTACAGTCGATGTTACACAATGCGATAGCTTGCTCGTAACCTGCATTTGCCGAATAGACAAAATTTGTTCACTTACTTTCTTTCTGCATAAAGAAAATGCTCAATGAAAAATATTCTGATTAGCAAGAACATCAGTAGTTTGTAATTATAAACGAAAATTGCCGGAATTGTTCATAGCATTGAAGAGAATAATAATTTGTGCTCTTACCTAACCAAAGAGACTCAGGGGAACATGCCTGATTCAAGCACTACTGAAAATGAACCTCCAGAGAAACATCCATATACGTGGCTGGTATTATAATTATTCATCTTCCTTTCGTATAATACATCGAAAACCGAGTAATTTTTAATTGATCATCTAATGAATTATCAATATTTTAACACACTTTAATCATTCTAGATCAGGCCATGTGAACTGTACAAAGCAGAATATAAAGAGTGTACAAGTATACGAGGACGCTTTCATCAATATTTTGTATTTGGAGAGTTTTTAAATTGTACTCAGTGGAAAATAGATTATGATAACTGTTATTTATGGAACAAATATAAGAATGAGACAGCTTACGTAAGCTAAAGTGAAATGTACTGCCTAATGTATTTAAAGTTCTAATTAAAAATCATACTATTTGCAGAAGGATTTGGTAAACAGTGAAAGGACTCGTAGGTTTATAAGACTACAGGGTCATTATACTAATGATGTTTGGGAGAAAAGAGAAACCAGGCCACCAGAGAATTGGAACACACCCTTGCCAGACTGGATCGAAGAAAAGAATAAGAACTCGTTTTTAAAAATAGCAAGTGAAAAATTAAAATCTGAGAAATCTGAAGTAATAGCAAAAAATTCGTGTACTATACTCTAAGAACGATTGAACATTCTCGCTATTGTAAATAATCTTAAAATAGTATTTAATATTGATATAAAAATGTTAAACAATATCAATTTTTAAAAATAAATAGAAAGAAATTGATGATTTGTACAATTTGTACTATTTCATTGTGTACGTTAAAGTACAATGAACAAAATAAAATTAAATGCACCAGTAGTAAAATATGAACCATAAAAACAAATTAGTGCTGTCAGTTTTGAAAAGATTTCGATTAATATTAATTATAAAGTAATGCATTAGACCCATTAATCAACGAGACGAACCGCAGCTCTGCTCATCAGGATTGCATGGGACTGCATCTACATCGGCGATTCTTAGAGAATTCGTCAAAATGAATTTCTTGAATCTCAGGTTTGTCTTCGTATTCAGGGCTTAATATCTTCATATTCAAGGAAATAAGTACGTCGCTAGGACGCTGATAGCAACTTGCAATGCGCATGATTTAAAAATTGCACGAGGTGCCCATCACTGACTCTACTGATTCGACCGCGACAGTAACAAACTCGACACTCGAACGCATAGCTCCGTGTCGAACATGCGCAGTGGACTGCTCGATGAATTCCGTTACGCACTTTTTCCTCCGTTACGTACAGTCGATCCGCAAGTGGTCAGTGGCAAAAAGAAAGGCAAAAAGCAACGCTTCGCACTCGAGGAAGCGGGAGAAGCAGAGTTTTAAACATCGCGGCGAGACCCTCCCCACTTCTTTCGAGGGACGCTCAACAATAGAGAAAACGAACGCGTCGATCCGATCGAGCTCGTAGTGTTACGTGCGTACGCGGTGTTGAATGAGTGACGTAACCTAAGTACAAATATCGGCTATCAACGAATACTACGTACGCAGGTTCGGGGGAACCGAAGCATAATCACTGCTGTGTGTCAGATCGCACGCCCGAAACGAGATAGCTACGCACACACGCACTTTTACTTTCCTTTCTCTTTCTTCTGTTCTTACGTTTCCTTGTGCGCTGGTTCGCGAAACTTGCCGAGAAAGAGATACACAGCCACTGCACGCTGTGGCATCATCGTGCTGTTCATTAACATCTCGGCTGAATAAACTATTCGAATCGTCGACCACCGCAGTGCACTTCGTGCCATTGCTGACGGAAGTGTTCGCCGGTGTGTAACATTGGTTTTTTCATCAAGAATGGCGGAAGATTGCCCTGACGGCGATTATCTCGGAGCTTATAGCCGTTTTTTCTCCGAATTCGTCGCAAGAGTTAACCCGTACGATCAGCTGCCCGTCTCGGTCAGTTCGTGCAATGTGACCAAGTCTGAGATCGTCGGTGAAATCATCAACGTGACTCTACAGTACCTCAATCAAACGTAAGTGAATGTACTCTTTGCTATATTTTTAAATGAACGCTATGCCACGGCATGTCACTGCGTGGGCAAATATCGAACGGTGCATTTACGCTCGCTGATAGCTTCTATAGTAGCCGGCGTCGTGTGTCAACAAAAACATTACAAATAAACGCTCTATTTGTAGTTGTATTTCCTATTTCAAGAAAAATTAATATGGCTTTCATATATTAGTTGTTAACACAGTAGGATTCGAAAGTTTATTTAATTGTCAGTAGAATGATAACTTATAATTTTCGCGATATGTCATATTGTCACGCGCGAGCTAAAACATTTTGATACGCAGGCATTTGGGATATAAACTGCAGACTCTGCCTTATTCTTTTTATTTCTCATATCTCACGGTACAATTTCAATTTACTCATGTCATTTGTACTCTGTACATACATACATAACACGTGACATATAATAGAAGTAAGGAATGGCATGCGTTGCAAGTGACAGCGGGAAAATTTACGATTGATTCTTTGTCGATTGCAGACCGCAGAATAGAGATATTTTCATACAGCTTTTGTCGAAATACGCGATGCTTTTCCCAGTTGCTTCCTGGAATCTTTCCGTTATTATCGTGACACGTTAGCATTAGGATAGAAATGTAAAAACTTCAATCGTTAAATAGTATATAAAATGGAATGTGAATACGCTTTTTCGTTCGAAAAGTAACAAGAGAGATTTACGAGAGACGCTTAAAATAGCGCTTTGCCACTTGTCCGCTCTTTTCGTGGGTCATTATCTGAAAATAGAAAATGCAATGTAATTTTGTATTAGCTCGTGCGAAAATAATTCTGCCATTCTTGTGCAATTAATATATTTAAAATTGCAATTATTTTTGCATCAATCTGAATTTTTATACGTAGAAAACATGTTACACCGTTATTGGGATAATATAAACATACAAATTTAACGGTTAAATATTTGAACGATCATTAAACATTAACGATTCTACTTAGAAACTTGTTATGAGTTAATGAGTTCTAATTAAGCTTTCATCGTGGAATCGGTGATGTGCGTGTATAAATGTTTTTGAAAAAACATGCGTACAATGCGCCTAACAGGTGGATACATGTATATGCATGAAGTAATACATAAATATCTTCGGTAACATGAAATTTCTGATTCGAAGATTTCTATATAAAAATAATTTTTGTTCGTTTTTGCCCACGCGATTGTCAAGACCTAGTTCAATTATTTATGCATGCCTAATTGCTGTTATTCAACTCCGAAATAATCCAAATTGCAATTCTCGAATGTGAATATATGCAGAATTTTTGTTTCTCACTGAGAAACCTTGACTCTAATTTTAGTTTTCCTCTTTTCAACAACAAATTCGGGTTACCGAGATTCAACCATTTCTTTCATGTTACGAATTAAATTCAGTTTTTAGCAACGTGAAATTTTGTTTATGTTTGCGTATAAAAAGAGTGACGGCGTTGTCCTCGTTTTCTTTTGTACACAGATGAAAAAGAGTTGTAAGCATCCGTGAAGCGTAACTGTAACATGTATCTGCATGCACGTAGGTATGCGGCGCGTGAATGAAAATGCAAATGGGACGTACCAAAACCACGCCATCCTTTGTAACTTCATACTTCCGCACTACTTTATTGTTATCTGGTCCGACTGAAACTGTGACCAAACCGTCTTCTTCCATGGTAGTCACATTCTAAACAAAAGACAGAGGCACAAGAGTACAAACGGTGTGACATGAAAGGGCAGCCCTTTTCTTTTACGAGCAAATGACTCTCTGTACACACGTATTGCATTTACTGTCAAATGCAGATGTTTAGGATGCAGATAGTTTTTTTCTACGTAGTTATCATACATATAATCGTACACCTTTTAATTTGTATTTTTCACTCTGACATTTGGTTTTGGATGTTTGAATTCGTTTTGTTCAGATTTGGCAAATCAAAATCTTGTAGTACAGGCCAATCTAATTCTTGGATTCATTAAAGCACTGTATCTTATTTTAGAACAGAACTCAAATATTTTTCATTTCTTCCTCAATTTTATTTATCAAATCAATTGAAAAACATGTGCATTTGCGAATGCAAGGGTGCGCGTAGAAAAGTATTTAAAAAATGAGCAGTACTTTTAGTGTAACCCCAGCAGGCATGTGTTCCTCGTATTCCTCGTTAAGAGTGAACGTCAATTGTGCTGTACGAAACATCGAAATTGTACAAATAGTCCATTTGTCACCGTCGTTCGATATTTCTAATCGCGGGCTAGACATGCTCATCATTTTCCGAGGAATGTATGGCACACCTACGAACGCAATCGAAAGCAAACCTCGTTCAGTTTTTCTCTGATAACGGTGGACTAACATTGAAATCTAATTAACTCTTCATGCAATAGGCGAAGTACACGAATTTAAAACTGTCGTTTTTTGTATAGAATATTCAATCGTTTATAAACTCAATACCAGATTAAAGAAAGCTTTAAAGATATATGGAAAAAGGGATTTTCCTTAAGAGATATATTTATTAACAAATTATGATAAGGCACATTATTAGCTGTTCTTGATAGTGCAGATACATATTTATATTCACATATATTAAAGAAAACCAACCTATCACAAATTTTTCAATGGACAAAATATACGCACAAGTAAATTTAACATGTACTTGATCTGCGTGTACAAATCTTTTAATTTTAAAGACGTCAATAAACGTGTATAAATGTTCAATGTTCTAAGAACTACTGTACATGGATAAAAGCGCGGAAACCAGCGATGGTTACAAATTGTATTTATTTTTACTTCCATCGTAAGGTACGTTGCAATCGTTTTTAGTCACCGCTTTGAACGTACCCACAGCTTTGAAATATTCGTCGAGATTTTCGTTGCTCTCATGCTGATACGTGCCGACGATCGATGCCATATCTACCATCTGATTCTCGCTATGCGTCTGACAACTCTCCGATCCGGTGGATGCAGCTTCGTCAGTTATATCGTCGAGATACAGAGTCTGCAACAAGCTTTCGTTTCGAAAAGTATCGTCTTGTAACAATTCGAAGGATTTCGATCTAAGCAGATTCGAAACACCTTCGTCGTCGTCTATGATTCGAGTAAACCGCGTGCCTAATGCGTAATCTCCTTGCTCTTGAGGCCACTCTTCTTTGAATTTCGAAGTTACTTCTCCTTTCCATAGATTTCTCATGTCTGACAACGAGTCTATACGTTAGTTTATGTACAGTACTAATATTATTTATGATTTCATCTTCACTGGTTGGGAGGAAAATATATACGTATAATTCTGGAGTGAATGAAATTAAATGATGCGTTTAATCGCGGTACGTTTACTAGATAAGATACGAGAGCATGTTGTGTGTACAGACGTCAGGTCAGTAGGAAGTGCATTTCGCTTGTGCTCAACGATAATATATTTGTACATGGAATTTAAAACAAGGCCTCAATGATAATTTTTATTTGTTAAGCAAAATTAAAAGTTTCCGTAGGTTATTTCTAAATCGTGTTTAAATTATATTGTAAATTATAAGATACGTATGCTTACGATTTAAAGAGTTTTTCAACGAAAAGTCCATGACTTTGTCTATATACGATAATGTAATTTTTATTATGGAAAGTGAACCTTCGAATTTTGCAAATCTCTCGTATATTTATCACTGACATACCAAGTCGCTGCTTCAATTATCTTTATACTTTCTGTGTTCAGAGTTGTAAATGCACCGTGAAATTTGTTTGTTCGTTTTTCTTTTTAAATGAATGATTAATCTTTAAAGTATAATGGAATCGATTTTATTGTGAATTTCGCGAATATTATATACATATGTGTAAAGAGATTTGCGTTACATTCTAGACAATGTCCGCCAAGTTTACAAGCGCACTTGGTTCACCAAGTGATACAAGAAATCAAATCCATGTGCAAGAAGCAACCAGAGGACTGTGGATTCAGAGCACAAGAAAAAGGTGAGTCTATTTCTTTTAATAAAAATGCATTTTTTAATTCTGTTTAATAATGAGAGGCTTTTACGTTGGTTTTTATTTCGCAGTGTACACATCGTTGAAATTAATGCAAGCGATTACTAGTAAAGTAAATGAAATATGTACTCGCTATTTGGACAATAGTAGACTGGCGTTATTACCGCCTCCTTTCTCGACACCGTCACCAGAAGTTGCGGCTGGTGGTAGCAAGAATTGTAGACGAAAAATGGAAGATCGCTACGTGGTCGTACACGATTTACATACTATATTTGGTATAGAGGTAAATATTATTCCTAAATTTATTTTCTATTTGCGTATGATAGCATTTGATCATTTACGGCGATATTGATTGTGCTGTAAATTGTAGGATCACTCTATAGCGAATTACTATGCAGTGTTTGACGGACACGCGGGACAAGACGCGGCCGTCTATTGTGCTACTCATCTGCACCAGTATCTAGCAGAAAGCACATATTATCCTACTGATCCGGAGCGTGCCTTACACGATGCTTTCCTCACTACCGATGCACACTTCATAGAAAAGTCGAAAACGCAAGTAAGAAACGAAAATTTCTATATGGTAATACATAAAATTCCGTATTTACTTTTTATATTTAATCATTTTATTGTTCTTTTAGAAAATATGCGGTGGAACGACTGCAGTTTGCACTTTAATACTAAATAAGAAGTTATACGTTGCGTGGGTCGGAGACTCTACAGCTACGTTGATAAAACGCGACAGCATCGTTCAGCTAGTGAATCCCCATCGACTGCATCGCGAAGTAAGTTTATATTTTGCCTTGTTCAACTCGTACTTCGGAGAACGTGATCGTATAGTATTATGTGCTGGTATTCTTGACTATGCACTCTTATTCGCGTCGAGTATATGCCGGGCGACGGTGCCCCGGGGTCGACATTGATGAAGTGCCTATCGATATTATGTTTGAAACGCAGGCCTAATTTCGGGTCTATGATCGGTTGATAATTCGACGTTTCGTTTAAACACGTTTTCCCCGTTCTCCAATGATAATACGCTAGATCGTTCGCACCCGGCCATATTTTTTTCGTTCCTTTGAAATACGGTAGCCAATCTTCTTTCTCGAGTCTCTCGCTAAAGTCGATATAACCGGAGACCTCGAACTGTAATTTCCGCACGTTTCTTATGAATATTATGGTTGATATAATCTTTAATCTATTGTAAAGCTCGCGGAGGGCTAATTCTTCCATCACGGTACCCTTCGGTTCCACGTGTTCCGACGTTAGCACGTACGGTTTATAAATCGGAAATAGTAAATCTCTCACGGCTTTCAAACGACGGTAAAACGTCTCCTTGTCAAGTGTTTCACCGGTGCAACGATACCCGAGCTTAGCTAATTGACGCGCTACATTCAGATTTCCTAAGTATCCGAGATCGACGAATGTCACCAAGGAATCCAAATAATCTTTATACGTTGCGAATAGTAGCAACCTTTTGTCGCTATCTATCTGTGTTCCTAGCTCTGTCATTTTGCAGTATACAATTTATCGCGATCGAGAGTATAATAAGGATCAGACAAATAGTCATCCTCTTTTGACAGAAAATTTGGATTAGGTTCTGTTTGTGTTAGTTAAAAACAATTGCTGTTACATCAGTTACATGTATAATGTGTTCTAAATAACGTGTAATGATTTCGTTTTAGGACGAGGTGCAAAGAATACGAAAAACTGGGGGAGTAGTGATGCAAAGTATGGGAATCATGCGAGTTAATGGGTTCTTAAGTGTTTCAAGAGCAATAGGTAAGTACATTGAAATAATGCCTTTATTTCAGCCACATATCACAAATGATCATACTAAACTATGTATCATACGCAGACATCGAAATAATTTTTGTCATAAATAGATTCACTTTCATTTACTGATCTATTTATATTTTACCATAGAACTAAACAATTCTTTATAATCACTTAAAAATTCATACAAAAACGTATGCTCAGGTCAAATACGTATATTCTAAACATGATTTCATATAGAAGAACGCGCTATAAAAGGAACAGAGTAGAATGTAATGATAATACGCATAAGAATCGTTACACAATCACTTTGACATTTCATAACAGAATGATAAAAAATTAACCAACATACACAAGATAAATCTCTATCGATTTATGTTCATATCTTGTATAAAAATCTTAGATTAGCTGTTTCATTTTACGTAGACAGAATATTTTGGAGAACAGAGAAATTACGCATTTACGAGACGTGGGTGTGCCTCGTTTATTAGATCGAATTTTCTATCTTCTTATTTAATTTTACATTTGGTACTCACGTTCGACGATTCGTATCAGCTGAATCACGTTAATACAAGCACAATCAATATTAGTCTCGATCTCTTGACGTTCTATCTCCTTCGTAAAGAGTTACACTGTGCACATTTCACTGTTGCTGCTGCTGCTGTTATGAAAGTTCGGTGCCGTTAGATGGCAATGCGTGTATCCTTTCGATCAATTCAGATTAACACATGCGCACCAGTTGGTTTCGAAATGTCTATGGAACTTCTGAAAGTTCATTTATGATCGAGTGTTCATTTATGAATAAAACGTGTCTAAATTGATCCTCTGAGTATATTTGTTTAATCTATAATGGTTCTATGTACGTAATTGTAGTACACGAAGTTTGAGAATATTCTCTGAGTGCAACTGTTGCAAAGAATTCTCAAAGTTTCTTAGAAGGTATGATTCTTATGACTATAAGATTACAATCTGCAAAGGTGCCATACGAATGAGATATTTCCTTTCTGAAATTCTTGTATGCAATTTATAGTAAACTGTGAGGTGTATTTGTATACTTGAAATTCACGTAAGAACTCTGATTTCATTTAACCAACGCTCTGTGCTTTACATTTATTGATTATAATAACTTCCATTATGGAATGAATATTAGTTTTACTGGGTAAAACATGATGGAAGTTTTGCGCTGAAGCCAAGTAGGGTCAGTCGGCTTGTATGTGCTAACAGCTGGCCAACTATGGCTTAGATATCCGCGAATAAATGGAAAGAAAAAATTCTGGACGCGTGTCCGATATCCTGTTGGTTCCGTTTGACCGGTGACACAATAGTACGTGCAATCATGCTCGAGCAATGGTCGCTTTACTGGGTGATTCCTACGATTACACGCCCGGAATAATTAACAGTCCATTAAGCCGTTTGCATCGCGTACTCTGTCGTCTTCTTGTATTTCTCCGGTCTTAATGGATCGGGAAATTTCTTTAATCGATGCGCACCACGTTTTTATGATTGCTTTAAATCGTGTATGAAATTTCAGTGTCGTAAACTTTTATGGCAAATAAAACATTCGCCAATTGAGAAAATGAACCTCCGGACAATAGTCTTAGATGAAATACCTTAAGTTAATTTGATAGTTTGAAATGTAAATCACAGCTTGAAAGAATAGATTTTTACGGTATGTGTGGTTTATCAAACGGGTCACGGGCTGATAGCATCATTGTAATTACTCTATCACGCAGTCTCCTCGGTTCAACACACTAAAAGAAAGGAGGGTTCATTTTCGATTTCTCTTTGTCGCGCGTTTATGATGATTAACGAGCGCATCGCATGTGCGTTTGCGAAAATTAGATCTTCTGTTCAAGATACAAAGTCGAAGAAAGTGTTAACACGATTTTCGACCTTTTTCTCCACTAAACAGGGTAAATCTACGTATCTTGCCTCTTTTATTTCTATGTATTTTCTAATGAGTAATATTTCTTTAAAAAATCATGTTTTAAAATAGAGCCATCAATGATTTTGATAAATAATTTATATATACGCTAAATAATACGTTTAGAGTTTAAGGGTAGAGTATAGAATTTATGATTTGTTGGAAAATGAAAATTGACGATGCTTGAATAAAAACCAGGGGGGATGGAGAGTTTCATTTGCCGTGACGTGCGATTTTCTGGAATTCAAGATAACTGTTACAGTTATCTATTACGTGTAAGCGATGCTTTTTACATCTGAGAAACACGCGACGTGAAGCGTAGGGAGTACTGTATCAGTATTCAAGTACATCGTAATTAACTTTAATTATCTATTTAATGAATGGCGTAGCTAATTTAAATAATGGCACCAGCGCACAACATATACGCTTCCGGTTATTAGAAATTTATGTGCGGTTCTTTCCATCGGTTTACTCTACCCATGAATGAAACGTACAGTTAACGATTAAACAAACATGAACACATGTGGAATGGAATGAGATATTAGAATAGTGCACGCGAAACGTCGTCTGTTTTTCAGGCTCGCATTCTCCAATTGAACAATCTGATTTCAGGTGATGTTCGGTACAAGCCGTTCGTCACAGGAGAACCTGAAATTCGAACCGTGCTCTTAGATGGGACGGAGGATTTCCTCGTTCTCGCCACTGATGGACTGACAGACCACTTACAGCCTAGAGAAATATTGACCGTCCTCTATCACGAGATACAACGAAATCCGAGTGAGTGCATCATTGTTTGTTTAATTTAATAACATGCATGCTTAGAATGTTCAATTGTCTAATTAATTAGATAGTCGCCAATTTACGTAGTATTTTCTACTGATTATAATAATGCATCTACGACTTTCATAATTTGGTGAGTACTGAAATTAATTAAGAAAAAGGGATATTTTTGTCGCGTTTAACTTCTCCTCTCATGGGGAAAATTAAGAGAAAATTATGCATCTCCGAACTCGTGCGCCGTGTTCAGTTATGTCCCATTAATCTGGTCGATCTGCTGCTGAGCCACGGAGAAAATGTTCCTATCGCGAAAGGAACAATCGAGGCGAATAATTATAGATTCGTGATGAAATTCTGTGTAAAATTATCGGGGCACGTTAAATCGTTATTAATTCAATCAGATTTACCTATCGGTCGATGAAAGAAACGCTGGACAGGATACGGT
>NW_017166721.1:833783-853257 GCF_001652005.2 Ceratina calcarata | reverse complement strand
AATACTTTAAGTTTTATCCTCTTCTCTCAAGTTTTTAATTATGTCACAAAACTTCTATCAACAATTGTTGAATTTGTTTGATTTCGTTGACATATTTTTATGATTTACTGGACCTTCCTTGAAATAATTTCGGGGGAGCTACGAACAGATTGGCAACGATTGTCGAGGGTGCGAATTTCGGCGAATTTGTCTTGTAATGACGGATATTCTTCATAAGCGGCTCTGCCAACAAACTGTGTCCAGTATTCTTTCTTCATGGCGCTGTCATGCTCTGCTTCTTGTTGCTCCAGGGACGGAGATCGGAATAAATTGCTTGGCACTCGTTTCGTGAACATTCTTTCCTTACGAAGAAAAGTTTCTCTGCTTCTATTCACCATGGACATTCCTTTCGAGGTTCGTCGACCGTTCTCTTCAGGCGTTCGATTATTCCTGATTAGAAATTGTCATTTCCACATTTTTTAGTCTCTTATTCGAGAATTCCCATTTTTATAAATGCATGAGAATCTGTATTTTAGTGATAATTGAAGTTCTAATTAATTTATTGAAATGGGATACGAAATGAGGGAGAATCCTTGGATAAGCTCGTTAAAAAGACTGGAGCAGTAATTTAGAGAATCTTGTTGGCAAAGTCTGCCCGATTCCATGATCGACCCGTAATTGGGCCAGTCGCTCTCAGCAAATTGCTCGCATTCCCATTGTGAACATTCTGTTTGAGAGGGTCAGAGTCTGGCACAATAGCGATTCCTAGGTCTAATTGCAGAAACGTGTTTGCGGGCACGTGGCGAACGGGCAACCTCACAGCACATAGGACATTTAACAGCTTATAGGAAGTAGAAGTGCGAAAGATTTTATTATTTCCGTGACTTACATTTAGTACAGAAATAAAATTCTCAGTTGTGGTACATAAAATATTATCCTGGACACGACCTGCCTTATCTGAAGTTTAGCGGTCGACTGTTAAGAATTAGATTTACGTTCAAGAGTTTGATTTGACAGGCTGGTGCTCTGGATGGAATCGGCAGGAAAGCCGCATTGCAAACCCGATGCGGAGTACGTAAATACTGTGTATGATTGAGATACGAAATAAAATTGAAAGCCTGGTTGCATGTTAGCAAGGGGGGGAAAGATGGAAATGTCTGCACTAAGAAAGCTGTCGAGTGCATCGTAGCAGGAGGAGTCGACATCACGCACAAAGCTCTACCTTTTAAGTCAGAGATGGTAGATGTGTAGGAAAAAATTGTCAGGCTTACACTTCCCTTCTTTAGTCAAGAATATTGATGCATATAAAACGTCTCTTTGTTCTTTAAGTTTGATCGAATATCATACAGTTTGTTTCATCATTGTCAAGAATTATTATACGTAATTTGGTGTACAAGATTTGTTCTAATTTCAAATACATTGGAACGTTATTTGTTAAATGATAATTGAATCATTGATTGATTTCGTACAACCAGTTTGTAGTTGAAATGCACTATTTTAAAGATTAATGAACATAGAATTGGACTGCAGTTTTTAATATATCTGTGACAGTGAAATGATTTAATTATTCACGAATGTGTAAAAGTGTCTTATAAATTATGCGAACCATATACATGATATTCTACACGAACATTTGTTGCATTTGAAGACATTTCATATTCACCAATTTTACACTTTTTTCGTTCGTGTTTTTTTTTGTAGCCGCTTGTTTGAAGTGGATGATGGAGTGATTCGTCAAATTGAAATAAGGCAATGACGAATGATAATCCTGGTAGTTTAACTTTTTAGGATACTCGAGTTATACCAATTTTCGTAAACGGACTGTTTCTTTTTCTTACGTTGATCATATGTTGCTGAGATAATATCAAATAAAAAGTAATGTCTCCACTTGAATCGAAATAGTTACTGTAAATTGTGTTCACATGCAGCGAATGTTTCGTACACACCGAATATAACTTTCAATTAAAAATTGGAAACTGAGGATTGAAACGGCGTTTGATATTAGTTCAGATTCTTCCCGGAAACCGTACGATTTAGCACAGCGTTGGCTGTAACCTGCGCCGTGGCTCGCTTCCTTTCCTACCTCTTCTTTCGTCCTCGGGGGAAAAGAGCCGATGCCTACGGACCCTCCAACCATTCGCTCGTTCGTCATTCGTTCGTGAAGTCGTCTGACAGTGGCCACACCGGCGTTTTCGTTTCTCACGCGTTTCCCACTCGGTTGCATCTAAACCGATTTTCCTCGCGACAAGCACTCAAGAAACAGAATCACTAATCCAGAAAAGTTTGATCAGAGTAGAACGGACAGGAAATCATTGTCGAAAATTTCCGCGGGATAGAGCATTTCTTTTTAAATACTCGTCCTTTTCGTGAGTATTTTGTTAGTTCGATCAACGGGGACTATTCGAGGATACATTTAGTGTTTCATATAGTGGTTTATAGTGCTCCGATAGAGAAGGAAGAGGATATCGTAGATTGTTTTCGACGAACTCTCCTCTATCTGGTGAGTCAAATTTCACAAAGCAATCAATTTAATAGAAATTGTTTATTAAAATGATAGAGTAGATTTTTTTCATTCTATCGCTGCGTTCTATGACTGCAGATTTTACGCACTTATAGAAAAATTTAATGTATAGATGGATAGAGCATTTCTTTTTAAATACTCGTCCTTTTCGTGAGTATTTTGTTAGTTCGATCAACGGGGACTATTCGAGGATACATTTAGTGTTTCATATAGTGGTTTATAGTGCTCCGATAGAGAAGGAAGAGGATATCGTAGATTGTTTTCGACGAACTCTCCTCTATCTGGTGAGTCAAATTTCACAAAGCAATCAATTTAATAGAAATTGTTTATTAAAATGATAGAGTAGATTTTTTTCATTCTATCGCTGCGTTCTATGACTGCAGATTTTACGCACTTATAGAAAAATTTAATGTATAGACTATATGATGAGTAGACATCATTACAAGAAATCTTAATTCAGATCTCACTTGTTTCCCATAAAAATTCACAGTCTGTTGATCGTTTCCGTCAAATGAAACCAGACATTCTCGAGTTCTCTTCTCACAGAGAGCGTTGATTTTGTAATTAATATCGATGACAACTAGAGAACAATGTATTTTCCTGTTTCGTATTCCATGATTGTGCGAAGGGCATGCAATTATGCGCTTCTGCACGCGTGACGCGAATAAACCATTCACACGGCTGTCGCTCCCTGCCACCTGCGTGTCACGTTGTCCTAGCTTAACAAATACTTAGTTGCATTCTTTCTCGACGATTACGACGTTGAACAGTTAATCGCTCGAAAGAAACTTGTATCGAATCATTAAAATTCAAAGTAGCATTAACACATTTTTCTTTGAAATTATCTTTAATCAAGTTCCACTCAAGGATGTAGAATTCTGCAGTTTAGTAATGATTGGACTAATTAGATTGTGAATTTGATATGCAGAAAATATAAAGGAATAGACGTGACGTGTAATAATACATGTTTTATATATATGCAGAAGTAAATATTATTTTTGTTGGGTAAAAGAAATCTCATGCAGAATTTCATTTTTTAAATTGACATAATAAATATTTCATTTTGCATATGAGTTTGCGATCTAATAATAACAGTGAAGACGAGAATTTTTGGACGATGCCTAATTAAACTAACAAAAACGAGAGAAACGATGATCATCGTCGTGTGAAATATATTTTCTCACAATGAGAATGTTGGCCGTTCATTGAAAGGAGTCCGGAAATCTCTTTCACCGCGAAACTCCGGTACAGTCTTCTACGAAAATACGGTTCTCGATAACGAACCGTGGAACGGTGGGCGGTACTCCTTTCGGTTCTTCCGGAAAAGATCGTGAACCGTTAATTAGCAGAGTTTTAACAATAAATTGAGGGAATACATTCAGTAGAAATTCTATCAGCTAGCATAGCCAGAATCCGTATTGAACCCTGTAGACCTTTATTTATATTTTTTAACGTTAAAGGATATTTCTTTTGTTGAGCATTGTTGTAGCAAAAAGGAGTTTATTTCGAGACAATTTAAAAAATGGCAACAGTTGATGTGAAGCATCGAGTCTGTACTGTACGGTTAATACGGTTATGATATAAAAGGCAGTGAAACTGTAAGCGCGGTCTCAGATCGTTACGGGATTATCTCGTTATGCAAATCCTCCCAATTTAGCATTTTCATTCCGGACGCGATGCAAAGGAAATACACGTCCTCAGCTTTTCATGTTTTATTCGGCCTTCTCCTGGGAAAGGGGTCTCCGTTTCATTTTGAGATTTTCTGCGTGTAACCGCTCGAAAGGAGCAGGCGGCTCGAGACAGAGGATGAAGGAACACCGGCGTGGAGTAACGAGTTATATAAAAATAGTAAACACGGCCACTTTAATCAAACGTACGCAGTTTCTTCCGCTTCTTTGTTACGCCTTTTATTTTTTAATACACGAGCATCACGGCGCGTCGGCTAGGTCTCTTCTCTCTCTCTCTCTCTCTCTTCTTTTTCTCTTCTTTCCCCCGTTTACCCTAGCGTTAGCCCGCCGGGCCCTTTCTCTCCGTTTTCTCCCTCTCCTTCCATAAATATGCAGATGACTTTTAATTAGACGCACTCGGAATTCACTGCACGCTCATCCACTTGCAGCTGCACTTTAGACAGCCAACCCGAGCCGCGACGACGCGGTGTCACTCGCGAGAACTGCTTTTTCTTCTTTTCGTTACGCGTATATTAAACCATCTCTGCCTCCTTATGAAAGCAACAGTTTTCGAACAACTGTACATTTAACTGGTATCATTAATTAGAATGATGTTTAAGAACGGTCAATTATTTTTGGGTTAAAACAACCTCTTGGAATATACAGTAAATAAACAGAATTATCTGTTTCTGTAATGTGAAATATCTTTTTAAGACAGCTGCAGTTTGAGAAATTTCAAATGAGTATTTAAATGTTTGTTTGAATGGGAAACATGTTTTACCTAACTACAATGTACCACACGAACCGGAGGAGATCGCACTTGCGGATATCCGCCGGACATCCGTGATTCTTTTAAACTGTTACTTGCGATGCTTCAAGTCGTTCCTTGCACTTTTGCTTAAGTTCTTAATGGCGTTTCAAATTCACACTTTATCTGTTCTATGTGATTAAGGAAATGTAGCTTGATTCGCTTCGTCCTTTAAACATCCTAACATTAATCACGCTTCGCATATGTTTAATCATTAAAAAAACGAAGATATCCTAGAGAAATCGAATTAAAAATTCTCAGTGATTCTTCTATAATTTTATTTCATTTCGAGGAAATGTGTAAACAATTGTTGTGAGAACGTACATGCAAGTTTTTTGGAGCACGAACGGTATATCGATACGAGGGATTCTCCTAAAATGGTCATGTAATCCCACGAAAGAAAAACGAAAAGAAGGTTGCCGGATTACGTAATTACATTGGGTACAGGGGAGTAAATAAACGAATACGGTGTGTACGATGATTCTCGAGCAAGTCTGTGGCGACACGCGACGAGCAGCAAGCTGAGTGTGGAGCCGCATGGCAACAGCGGAACCGTGTTAAAATATCGCAATAAGGCATTAAACAAAGGAATCCGGGAGGAGCTGAACCAAGACCGCGGTTACTGAAGCGAAACAGCTCGAACGTTTCTTCTTCCAGCCTCGAATGGACTTCGAGGCTTCCATTCACCACGTGGCTTCTTCCTTAAGAGCCCTGATTCCAGCGATTCAGCAACTATTAGATTAGCAATCAGCTATCATGTCTCGCCTCGTTCTCCACTGAATCGACTTGAAAATGAAATAATTTGCTGAATGCCTACAAGGTTTGCACATTTAAGAGTATAAAAGTAACTGATAAACGATTTGTATCAAATATGTATATAATATTCTATAGACTTTATTGTGTTTAAAAATTGACGTTTCATACGCATTAATCTAATATCCACGTATATAACTTGGATTTGTTTCTTTCTATGCTCTGTCCCGGTCTAGTCTCTCAATCGAGATACAGCCAGATCTCTTTTTCCCGATAGAACTGTCGACGTGCTGTGCGTAACGATTACTCATACGGCACGTTTCTTCACGGTAGTCAATGTTTCCTCTAGTTCAAACTCCTTTTTACCGTGTTTCTTCTTAACGCCGTTGGTTCGCACCACTTGAAGGCGGATAAATAGATTTTCGTTTACGGTACACCGCTACCGTTACCGCTGTGAGAAAAAAAATCAATCGCTGTCCGAAATGATTCCACCGATGTGCTTTCTTGCTTATTGTTTTTTTTTTTTCAAGCATATTTTAGCTAAGGTAATGATATAATTTTACTGAAACGATTTCACGGTCTTCAGCAATTCATTTCTAATATCTGTTTCCATTTGTTTTATTGTTTTCATTCGTAACTTAGAATATCTGCCATCGGCTTGTTAAGTGCCGTTTAATAACGAGTTTCAAATTAGATCTCATAAACGGGTGGTTTTCACTATGAATCAAACTCGTAACTCTTAATTGCTAAGGTAATATAATTTATGAGGACTTGCCCACGCGGAATCAATCATCATGTCATTAGACTGTGGATTGTGTTCATTTAAAAGTGCATACATATCTCAATATTCAAATGATGAAAGAGATTTTTAAACTGTACGTGCGCTTCAGTATACGACTGTGTAACCGTATAATACATGTCGTAGCATATAATAATAATAAATAATTAATAATCGAGATTGAATTAAAACTCTAATTGAATAGAAGCCTTCAGACTTTTAAACTTCTACGGTATCGTTCTCATTTTTTATAGAAAATTGTAGGGCCTGTGATTCGGTAGACAGTTTCAGTCTACGTATATTCATTAAGTTCTCGTGATTCGTATATCTTTTTAAATACCACTCGGGTATCGCCGCGGCTGGAAGGATCACTGTACATATTTTGCATCAGCGATGAGAACCACTTGTCCGTACTCGTCTGCCAGCGTGCAGACTGAAGTAACTTAACCGCAAACCCGGTGAATCACCCGAAGGACGCCTCCACTCCCCGTCTCCTCTCACCGTCTCGGTTCTTTTTTATTTTCCTGCTCATCCATCGGCCGTGATTCAGGATGGGATCGGCTCCGGCTTAATCCTTCGCCGTGGCGTGGCCTGCCCGTCGCAATAACCCTCTCGAATACGCGGATACCCGCATTTACTTTTCCTTTTCGACTTTCTTTTTCCCTACGCCGCGATCATCCTGTGCACAAGCCAATGGAAAATAGTCTAGACTACTTTTAAGGAATCGTTTAACAAACCCAGTTGAACCCTTTCTCAATCCTCAAGTCGTCTAACATTTTAATACATTCATGAAAATGTAGAAAATATCTGCCAAACAGTAAATCCAATTGTTTTAGATTTCTCGATTTATTGAAATGAAACGGTGACGTACGAAGTGTCTTACATTTTTTAGTTATAGTAAAAGGTTCCTTTATTCATTGTCAGCTTAAAGTTAAGTTTCCGTCCGATCAGTCGCTTTCGAAACGTTCTGCTACGTTCGATACGCCTTTCTCCGATGCTTTCTGCAATCTTCAGAAAGTTTCTTCTCCTTCGGCTGTGGTTTATCGTCGGACGAAGCGGTTGTTCTTATTTTTTCGCCTCGATGTTCTTGGCTAGTAGACTCTTCGCGTACTTCAGCTTCTACTTACATTTGTATAGAACTTTCTTGACGTTAGATAGCTTACCGCAAGCTGTGAACAAGATATCTAAGAAAGATACCTATTATTCTTATTATTTATATAGAATACTCGATTAATTATTAAACTGCGGATTCTACGAAATTGTAGAAAAATTCGATGTGCAGAAAATATAAAGATTGTGTCTGCGGAATATGTCGTTTCTTATGCCAATTTAATACTAGTCGCGTCATCCCTTATAACATTTCGTATAATGAGTGACTCAGTCGGTGTTGGGGTGTAATAGGTCGCAGACGTTCTTCCAGGATTGCCTCGTTCAATTTTTAGTCGAGAATTACTCATGGGGCATTTGTTATCGGTGGGATCATCGCGCGTGCACACTGATGCGAAACCTCTATCGCCTAAACGTCAATCTATCACCTTGGAAGTTAAGGATGTATTGGCTGTACAGNTTTGCAATATTGATATTAATTCAATATTACTAAATAAGTATTAATATTTCATATTTATGAATTTATATCAGTATTAATATGAAGAAACTGAAAGAGAAGAGATTGACAAATTTTGTGGATTATCGAGCGACTGTACGATTTCTCGTAAAGGTTGACATGAGAAAATAAGTAAGAGAAAAGTTTGCTAAACCAAGTTATGCATCTGAGGAATTTCTTCCCCGGATTTTTATTCCCCTCCAGGCCGCATTAATTGCTCTGTGCTCGTTACTCATTCGACTTTGCCACCGATTCTGTAGTAGATTTATAATTATCACGCCGAACAAGAACGAAGTTAACCAATCCGATTCATGACGTTATACTTTTTTTCAGTCTTGCTAGTTAATTAAACAAAACAGAGAAGAAAACATACTTTCTAACTTGTAACGAATATAAACGGAACATAATTGTGAGCAAACTCTGTTAAATTACCGTAGATGTATCGGCTTTTCTTTTGAGCAATTAATGCATTCACATTTCACACGTTAATATTAGAACTTATTATTTAAAATTTATAAAAAGACATTAGACTTCAATAAATCAATATTTTCAAAGTTATATGTGAATAATTATAATGTGATCTTTTTCGTTGATACTAAGATACAATTTAATTCTATTTAACAGAATAGAATTTTCCACAAATGCATGATTATCCCAAATTATCAATCGTTTATAAGCAGTTAATGGTACGTTAATGATCATTAAAAAGAAAATGCGATTCATCAACGTGACTTCATCGTTCATCGTGCAACTTAATTACCGGAAACGATTATAGCGAGTTAGAAATTCTCTTATTCCGCTGCCTTCATGCAGTTTGCTCGCATTCATCAGTTCATCGTGGTTATTACGCAGGATTCAAGAATGCTTCGTGCCTTAACTATAAAAGTAATAAAAAAGTTTCAGTATACATAAACAGAGTCATAATATTTTCAAATCTAAATTGCATGAGATTTCTTTTCTATAAATTGCATGAAACAAGAAATGAATATTTCTGTTTTTATGTTATTTCACATTTTTAATTTCATTTCTGTTACATACACTTTATTATTATCAATACGTTTCTCTTATAATTATTTTGACAGAATTAAATAATACAAATCCTAGAAAGAGATTTATTTTATTTAGCTGTTAGACATTTCTCAGTCAGAAAAATTCTGTTTCGTTCCATTATACGTATTCAATAATATTCTGTTTATACAGCTTTTTAAAAGGCAGAACCTGTTTCTCTTCGACTTTTCCTCTTCGTACGATACTAGGGCACGGTGAAAGACAAATCGCTGCGCGAATGCACGATAAACGAAAACAGAAATCGGTCCAGAAATACGCGGACGAATTTTACAGTAAGAAATTACGCATCGTAAATTTTTGTCACGCGCGTTTCGTGAAGCACATCTGCCTTCTTGGTAAAATAATACTTAATACTCTAGCTAGTAGGTCTGGATTATTATCGTAATACCGTAATTGCATAAACAGCAAATTGAAATTTAAATGTTAAGAGAAAGTTCTGAATTAGGTCACGATAAAAAATATTCGTGCCTTTACTAAAATACACAATATAATATAAAATGTCATCTTCAAGTACAGTACATCATACATGTCAAAAGTTATTATTGGAGAGATGCAAATTATATTCTTTCATGTGTATACATAAACTTTTGTATTCAAAGGCCCGAGCATACGCACAAATTTCTTACGCTTTCTTACGCACAAATAGTTATATTATGCGTGTTACAAAACACCGTGCAGTAATCATCACAATGATTAATAGTTTTTTTTTAACAAGGGTATTACATAATGGTTATGTGAAACATCCTGTATGTGAAGTGAGTCACACGCTTGAGTTAAGTCATATCCTTCAATTCAGTTAGTTAAAGATAAAGAAAAAGAATTGTAGCTATAATTTTCAACGCAATGATTTTATCATTTAGTTTACTCCAAAATATCGTTGTTTGCAATTCTCATCCCTAATAAGCAGAAACATCTTGTCTGACAGGAAATTTTCTATCCTGCTTTTCACTTTTACGGTTTACCTTCACGAATACTGATACGTAATTAAATCACTAAATAAGTTATACGATGAACGAACTAATTAATTGATTATTGTGAAGTAGCGTCAATAATTAATTAATAAATAAAATTGTTTACTACAAAAACTTTTTCTTCGTCCTAAAGAGAAATGTTTCGGACAAAAGTTGTAGCTCCAGTTGCCAAATGTAAAATACAATTGGAAGTTGAAAAAAGCGATCACCGACTGTGTTTTGAGCCCCATTGGGCCTCATTCGCTGTCACTGTCACTCTTTGTAGTATCTCCTCGGTGCCGTATCCATTTTTGAAGCGGTTTCTTTTTCGGTTCGTCGAGTTCCGTTACCGGGGAGGAAGCAGTCGAAACCGATGGACCGGACGGGGTTGTGAACGCGATGAAAAGCCCGGTTTCCATGCGGCTTTTTGCGTTTATGACGCCAACCAGTTCCAATTTTAGCGGCCGTGCGAACGCGCGTACGTTCGCGTCTGACTCACAGTGACATTCCTCGCATCGCTGCGTCGAATGAATTTCATTTTGACCAAGAAAAACGAACAGGACAGAACCGCTGGAGACACGCGTGCCGCGTCCACCGGTGCTCCTGTCTCCTCCCTTTTCTCTCCATCGTGCTTAGACAAAGAGAACTTCGCCAAATTCTTCTGCAAATAGATCCTTAAAGAGGCCAAGTTTCTTTCGTAGCTGCTGGATCTCTGACTTCTTTTTTGTATCGTTCAGTCTCATTGGTTCGTATTCTTGTCGTTGGCAATAATTTTGTAATCGCGTAATACGTGTTATTTAAAGATAAGAAGACTTTCTCTTTTTCTAGATAATAATAGCTCATAGAGGAATCATTTTTCACAAAGCATGATAACGATTATCTTTACAATAAACTACTTTAAAGGTAATGCAAGTGGTGATCGTGTAAAATACAATGTTTATAAAGGTCTGGTATAAAAATCTGATAACGCACAGAGCGTTGAATGTAGGGGAAGTTTAGGAACCGATGATTGCTTAGTGGGTAACAGAAACTTCCTTATACCTTTTTGGTGCCGAAAATACAGGCGCCGCGCCGAGTCGAGCCGAGCTCGGCTACTGTTCCTCCTTGACCATTTCGTTCGCCGCACCGTTTGAACGATTTTAACAGCTGACAGGCATTTCTCATCGAGGAAGTGCCGGGTCGATGACCCGGCACACGCGTTTTCCGACCGATCTGTTGGCAAGTGAACTCAACCGGGGACACGTTCCAGGTATCGTAAAGTCGCCTCGTCGAAAATTGACCTACCCGACGCGGCACGGCTTCCACTTAAACCTTTAGGGGACTGGTGAAACCCCTGCCACTTTCGTGACAATACCAGCTTCTTCTAGTTTCCATACCAACAAATTCAAACCAAACTGGAATCAATTATATCAGTATTCATTAAATTGTATATGAATCGTCGTTTTGATTCTGCTCGCAAATCATTAATCATGTTGTATCTCATTATTTATTAGTACGAATCGAAATAAAAATTGTTGAACTTGGTCTTATTATGGTTGTTTTTTGGTAGTGCTTATATTTTAAGCAGAGCCAGACGCAGTGAAGGGAGATTGATAACGAAACCTGGCCAAGGTCCAAGTTACTTCCTGAAATTCCAGTAGGTTATGGAGGTTCTCCCTCTGAGTTTGCTTAATTTATTGGCGACCATTTCGCTGGACAGGTTCTCCGGTCCCTAACAATAACCAGAAAACACTTTTGTTCCCTTCGTCATTATTATTGTAACTAAGTATAGTTACTCATCAGAGAAACCGATTAGATTAAATTGGAGCTCTCGATGGCTTTAATTAATCTACTCGATAGTAATACAATCTAGAATGTAACAAGTAGAGAAAGAAATGTGCGCAATGTCGTATGCAAAATTGCAGTATTACTTTCTATAATACTCGTATATGTGTCTCGGATTTTACACTCTGTGTACAACAAAAATCCTCGATTCATTCGCTGAAAAAAGTGAATACAAGAAAAGCTTTATTGCCACGTGATAATGCTACGTGAGAATTAATGGGAAGAGGGTTCTTAAGCAGAATCTCGGCTCGTGAGATACGTCTAAGTACTTGCACATGTATACATGCAGATGCATACATATTGTACTGTGTGAGTATCGCAGGACAGGAAGAAGGAAAGTGATTAATTTCACGTGGTAGGTGTATCTTAAAGGCAGTCCCGTAAGTGTTAATCGGCTGATGGCAAAATTGCACCGGTGTCACGTCCTGAATGTGTAAAACTGGTAAAATTACGTGTACCCGGTGACTCAGTGCATTAGCATATACCACGTTATTACGCGTTGCGTCACTCGCGTCCATAATTAACGAGAACAGCGAACGTTTTTACCTGCTTTCTATTTATTTACAATTTGTTTTTAGGTCATAATTTAAAAAAACAAGTAGAGATTATATCAAAGAGTATAAATTAATTAGAAAAAGTAATAGGAATAACTTGAGAACTATTCAGTCTGTTAAAAATTAGCACTCAGTAGATTGGAGATTTTATGCATTTATATAAAAGTTGTGTTTACAGTATTCTTTTTTAATGGTTTTGTTTTGGATTAAGATCCTTCTACTAATTAGTATCAATTCTACATATTCCGTGATTATATCTTGTTCTGTTCGTACATGATCCGAGTTAATGATTGCGCAATCTATAATTAAGGGGGGAAAGTATGTCCCGGTATACTGACAACGGTAAGAAAAAAAATTCATTCGCACCTCATTGTCTGGTAATCCCGCCGATTAATAAAAAGGGAGACCGGCGAAGCTTGGAAATTGAATTGTTTTGTCGCGACTGTATTGACGTAACGTGCGCACTAAGTGGTGCCTTAATTAGTCAGACCCCGGGTGTTCTATCGTTTTATAATTATTTTCTCCCGTGCATTGCTCCCTTTGCCGTACCAATTTCGTTTTAATCTCGGTTTTCACTTAGTAATTAGTAAACTACGGATTTTTATCGAAAATAAAAGATTCATCAACTTCAGCTAAACATTTTTGTACTATTAAAACATTAAAATATGCATTCAGCTTTTGATATTTGAAGTAGTTTTATGTATCATTTATAATTTCTGAACTTATAACAATTGGATTATTAAAAATAATAGATAAATGAAAAAAATATATATATATTTAAATACATATTTTTATTTCATCGTAAATGACAGTTACTTAATTTTTTCTGTTCACGTCGTGAAAACACTTTCTTCTGTGATCTGATATAGTTTCTCGTCCCTTCTTCCTTGGTTTCCGCCTCTGAAGTTCCAAGTTATTTTAAGATAAGAAGAGGTTAGTAAGAAAACTAAAGAGTTTAAGGGGCAACCTCTAAAATAGGGAAGTCACATCTGGATGGCAACGAACATGATGCGTCGGGAAGCATTTGTACATTTGAAACGACGTTCACGAATTTGTAATAACATTCGATAATAGCTTTACCTTGGAGAACAGCTCGAAGCATTCTAACTATAAATACTTATTTTTTACGAGAGAGTAATAAAGCATTTTTCATTTTAAATAAATTCTTATCCGATAAAGTCAGTAACCAATTTTTCATTTTAGTCAATTATTACTAATATGTCGTGTACCGTTTGATAGAAGTTACATCAATCATTTTGGAGGAATGCAGAATTTCTTTGCCAATGCTCGTGCAAACGTCGTCACGTTGCAACTTCTTTGTTCTCGAATCGGTTACGAATTAGACGGTAACTGTACTTGAACCGGTAGTCACTTCCGTTCACGTTGATCATAAAAATCAAATAAAATTGCTACGTCCATTGTTCAAGAATTTTAGAAAGAGCATTGAATTCATTCATCCTATTTCAGCCGATTTCAAGTTTCTCATAATAGTTTGGACCGAAATAAGTATTTACGTAACTAATTAGACATGGTGTACGATAATTTAGATTATGTCAGGCCTAAATATATCTTATTATCGTGTTATACCAATGTAGATTAAAGTACGTATATGAAACTTTGATAGTCTTGAAGATTTAGAGTTTTAAACGAATGATAGGGTGGGAAACTTCGGAGAAAGACATGGATGCGTAGGCGTGGCAGACTCCGGGTCGATTCCCAGAAAATCGTCATTTTTAACGGCAATATTCCAACACATCATTGGGATGGGCGGCCTTTCACCGTTCATTGAGATTAGTTCCGTGCATCGTATCGCGTGAAACCGAGCAAAGATCAGAACAGCGAGTAGGTTGGGTAAGCAATCTAAACGATCGGAATCCGCTGCAAGTGCAACGGGCATTGTTGGTTGCTGCAAATCGAAAGGTCGTGTCTTCAAAGAGGAGCCTATATTGGAATATGTAGCGATACGTAATCTATGATTCCGTTGAAAAATTTCTATTATTATCGTTATTAAACTCGTCAACTTTTATTTTGCCAATAATACCATTTCACGATATCATCGTCATTGAAAGAATTGGATGGGTGATAACTGTTGAACTATTGTTAAACGTACATAAAAGTTAAATGGACTCTTTTATATAGGATCTCAACATTGAGATCCATCAAGATAATAATCTGTTGCGCACTTTCCAAGATATCGATATCTTAGCTCCTACTGTTCGATGTTTAATGGGTTCCGCTTCACTGGCACTGGCAACAAGTTACCGATGACTCACACCGTAATTTGAAGAATTACGAGTGTAGACGTCGACTAACGACCGAGGGATCTATCTCTTTTCTCTCGTAAATCGATAATACCAAGAGTGTATCTTTTTAATTATAGAAAACGCAAGCCGAGTGAATGAAGAATCATTTGATGCAATGAATTGTTTAATCCTAACGTCAAAAGAAACCTCGTACGAATTTTAACAAAAAAATTTTATGATCAAAGATACGATAATAAAATTGAAAACTATGAAAAAGTTTCTCAAAACGAGAAGAAAGCTGATTTTCATGAGGAACGATTTTCTAGATTGTTGAACTAATTTACTACGAAGCGCGGTGGGTCGATGAAAAGTTTCAAATTAGACCAACGAGAACTGCAATTCATCCGCCGTCGTATTTTCTGGCCTGTCGCGTTTCTAGTCAATTTAACGGCCGTAATGCTGTCTGCGATTTTCTTTTTCTTTTCTTTTTTTTTTACTCTTTCTCTCCGCGTGTCGGCAAAGAATTCGAAAACGGCGGCGCGTTCATGGCCGAGTGAGTAAGCTTGTCCGAGTTTAGATATGCCTTTCTCCGTCCGGTACTCTCTGCCGTGCAATGCTGCACAGTTTCCTATTTGCAATACGTCACGTTCGAAGATTTTTCCACACGCTGAATAATTTTTCAGAACGGCCTGATAAACCTGAGCTCAGTTTTGTAATTGACACGCTTAAGATTTCTATCTTCATGCGAAGCATGGGAAATGAAGTAGGAATAGAGATTGTTTTTCAAAACAATGATTTTCGTACAGGTACTCTATAAATATATAAAGTGGGCACAAATTAACCGAAAACTTAAGAATATATTAAAGGAGAAGTAATTATTCTCATGATTGAAGTCTTGGCATGAAATTCTCTATACTCTCGGTGGAATAGGTTTATCGCGAGAGGACATCGTAAAGCTTTTATTGCAAGATCAAGTGGAGACGTTAAATGATAAAATAAGACGCGGAATTATCACGGGGGTACAAATTTGTCCTCGGTTACGAGCACGTTAAACGATTCTCGGTTTAGCTCGACGGTAAAATAGAAGCGAAGCACGACAGGGAGTTTCTCTCGCGAGGTTCGTTAGAATTGTAAAAGGATGCTTTCGCGGGGGAAAGCGTAGGTATATCTTCACCGTGCCACGGAGAAGCGGCGAGAGGGCCGGTGATCGCGCGTTTTCGCGTTTACCTACGTCAGGTTCAACCCGGTGATTCATTCCTCGGGAATGCGATGTGGCAATGGTTAGGTGTATGTATAGTTGAACGTATAACGGAGGAGGGAGCGAAAGCTAGACGCCGCGCGGAGGAAGTCGCGAGTGTAACGGAGAACGCGAAAAACGAGAATGGGAAGAATAAGGAGACGGGATCGACGCGCGGTGTCTGCAAGTCTGCAACGCATCGCCGCCACGGCGATTCCCTTCGACCGTTTTCCATCCGCGAGAAATCGTCCGGATGTTGCGTCACGTTAGATCTCACGTTTCCACTTGCCTGTCTTCACGGAAGCTGCGAGCTTTTAACTAGACTGTGAATTTTTGTATATTTAGAGAAAAAATGAATTCTAATGTACAGAAATGAGCAGAGTATCGAAAATGCTATACAAGTCATTATAAAGGATTCTTTTGATTTGGTATTTTTAANAATATATAAAGTGGGCACAAATTAACCGAAAACTTAAGAATATATTAAAGGAGAAGTAATTATTCTCATGATTGAAGTCTTGGCATGAAATTCTCTATACTCTCGGTGGAATAGGTTTATCGCGAGAGGACATCGTAAAGCTTTTATTGCAAGATCAAGTGGAGACGTTAAATGATAAAATAAGACGCGGAATTATCACGGGGGTACAAATTTGTCCTCGGTTACGAGCACGTTAAACGATTCTCGGTTTAGCTCGACGGTAAAATAGAAGCGAAGCACGACAGGGAGTTTCTCTCGCGAGGTTCGTTAGAATTGTAAAAGGATGCTTTCGCGGGGGAAAGCGTAGGTATATCTTCACCGTGCCACGGAGAAGCGGCGAGAGGGCCGGTGATCGCGCGTTTTCGCGTTTACCTACGTCAGGTTCAACCCGGTGATTCATTCCTCGGGAATGCGATGTGGCAATGGTTAGGTGTATGTATAGTTGAACGTATAACGGAGGAGGGAGCGAAAGCTAGACGCCGCGCGGAGGAAGTCGCGAGTGTAACGGAGAACGCGAAAAACGAGAATGGGAAGAATAAGGAGACGGGATCGACGCGCGGTGTCTGCAAGTCTGCAACGCATCGCCGCCACGGCGATTCCCTTCGACCGTTTTCCATCCGCGAGAAATCGTCCGGATGTTGCGTCACGTTAGATCTCACGTTTCCACTTGCCTGTCTTCACGGAAGCTGCGAGCTTTTAACTAGACTGTGAATTTTTGTATATTTAGAGAAAAAATGAATTCTAATGTACAGAAATGAGCAGAGTATCGAAAATGCTATACAAGTCATTATAAAGGATTCTTTTGATTTGGTTTTTTTAATTGAGGCCACGAATGCTTTGTATAAAAATCCGCAGTATGAGAGAAACTTGTTATAGCTAAGACTGATACGAGAAGCATTTTATTTTGGATAAAACTCGGCAGTCATGCATAGAATTAGTTTAAGGATTTTTGGAGTTCCAATTCTTATTTATAACAATAGATCGCGTGAGCCATTAAAAAGCGAAAGTGGTTCCTTTAACCAATAATTATGATTCATCGCGTTTACGAGGTGAAGAAAAGAAAGTGTGAAATTTCAAGCTGTCCTTGGACCAGCCTTTTATTCCACGTCCTTGATCTTTTTTGCTTAATGCAGCTTTCGCAGTCGATTCTCGCAGTGGATGAAATTACCACTCATACATTCCTGTCCCAAAATAATTTGTACTATCCTTGAAAATATTTTTTTCTCATTCGTTGCATATTTGTTACAAGAAATGCATTTAATTTTTGTAGTTCATTTCTGTACATATGCAATATTGCAGCTCTTAGATAGGAAATTAGTATAATGTAACGTATCCAGCATTGATTTGTGGAAATTGCTAGGATTTTTGACATCTGGGATTAGTCACCCTCTGTTAGTTCAACTGCGCCCTTTATCAGTTATACGTTTGTAGCAAATAAGGATGGAGAGTACGTACCATCTGTGGATCACAAACGGGATGGTATGGAAAAATTGAGGAATTTTAGAATCAACTCGAAATCATTATTCTGATTTAATTTATCAAGTGTTTAGAATATGTCGTACTGCATGCATTCAGGGTTAATGGGTTGATATCATGATGTCAGTTCTAACGGTTTCAAGCCATTCGCCTGTCTTAATATCTTATTCAACTCAGTAGCTGAATAATCAATATTAATTAACTACTTGCGAAATGAAGTCATCAATAAACTTAATAATACGGAATTACATAAACATTTCATAATTTTTATGTACAGATACCTCAAACGATTTTGGACCAGTTTCACTCGCACGTGGTACCATCGCTGGTCCAAAATCGTTTGAAGTATCTGTACATATGTTTAGACCACGTTTATGATTTAAGTGGTTGAAGTATTTGAAAAACAATTTATTTACGTTGTAAATAGAAAGTAAAAATCGTGGAGGTCAGAGCTCGTGAATGAACTAGCTAAGCGTGGAATACTAATCTTATTCACAGGTAGAAACAGAAAGCAGATTATCATTCAGAATCGTAACTGTGGATTTTTATTCGAGGATCAGAGAAATGCATTTCAAAAAAAGATTTCCATTATCATTTATTCACTGGAATACTTGCTTTTGATATTTTATATAGTTCGCACGCAACGTTCGTATTTAATTGCACATTAAATTTTCTTAAAGATGCATAAAATCCGCGTGCAGTCATTAGTCTGTGAATTTTGCTGCTGTAGTGGTACACATAGTATGCGAATTCTTTGCAAGCTCACGCTCTATTAATTTGTCCGTAAGAACAAAGTAGAATTTCGCATAGCTTGCCATCCCGTATTCTGGATGACGTGTCGCGCGAGACTCGTAGACGGGCTCGCCATCGTCCATACATATGTAAAGACACGGAATAAACGGAACGTTATAATAACAATGAGCAATGAGCTTGGTCGGATGGAGGGGGTCGAAAATGAGTGGGTTCGGTAAATGTGTGCAACGAAAGACGGGGGGCAGGGGGGGCAGTGTGACGCATGGTTTGCACGAGGGAACACCATTATTTCCCCTAACGCGTCGAGAATGTCGAACGCCGCTAATCCACCGGCAGTAGAGGATGGATGAAAGTTCCCTGAATATTATACGTATCAATATTCATGAACCATGCTGGCCACCGTGCCTGTGTACGTGGCTTCGCCAATTCCGGTCATCATCCGTCCCCTACTTCGACTTTTCAACTTCTTTACACCGACCATAAGTTTTACAATTAGGATGTTTTTCTTTCAAGTCTATCGATCGATCTAACGAGTATTCCAAATTGGTAGTCGTTAACTGAAAGAGCATTCTAAATCATTTAGTAACAATCAGGATAAATCATGTAATAAATTATGAAGTTTGCCAGTTTTTTATATTAGAATTTGGAAATGTTTTACGATTTCGATACAAATAGATCTTTAAAATGTTCATTATGGAATTAAGTGTATTTAGCAAGTTGGAACTGAGTTGAGGAACTTAGGTTGCACATGAAATTTCATCTTCAAACATACTTTAGTAATA
>NW_017166721.1:818726-833777 GCF_001652005.2 Ceratina calcarata | reverse complement strand
TCATCAAATTATAAAATATAAAAATAAATGCTCCGGGTGAGGATCGAACTCACGACCTTAAGATTATGAGACTTACGCGCTGCCTGCTGCGCCACCGAAGCTTTCGAGTAGTGAATTATAGAGAGATGTAGAAATCCCATAGATTTGTGAATTTTGGATTCCATCGTTGCATACGAGCGATTTATATTGCAACGTAGGTGTATATATTTACAAGAAATTGAAAATTAAGAAGTAGTTTGTAACCATATTTCTCATCAAATTCAATGCCACGTATTCCCGTCTTCGCAAAGACCCTTCGGAAGATCGTTTTCTGGAAAACGTTCACCGATTCAGTTTTGCTATTGGTTGTAGGCAGTAAGTAGGTACGAGATCGCTATCATCTTGAACGCGCGCTTCGCGCTTAGGCAAGAACAGAAGGGCGAGGGGTCTTTCCGTGCGATGACCGAGACAGGAGAGTAGACGGTACACGGGGTGCGAAGGTGGGGGTTACGAAAGGACCAATCATGCCGAGAGCCCGACGAGGGTGGCGTGAGTCATCGGCAACGGTCTGGTGGCGACATCCGGTGGCTGTGGGTCCGCCAGTCGGTCGCGAAACGCCACGCCCGCCGTTTCAAATCGTCGGAAGAACAATTCCTCACGTTTTTCTCACACGTTCGAGTACACTAGTTCACGGGGTATCTGTGCCAAAACGCATTTCGAGTCGTTCCCGCGTGCGCGCGAAGGAAAATCGGTTTAAAGTCTGTGAAACGAGACTGCGGTCGCGAGAACGAATTTCCAGCTGAGCGGAAGCCGGCGCTCTTCGCCGAGCGGTGTTCCCTGTGACGGCTACCTACTCGGACCACGTTTACCTCCCGGTGCCGGTACATACATACATATTATTATATATATTATAATGAAGTGAGTTCAGACTCGAGGCTCTCGTCGTTCACACGACATGTTAATCATTTTTTTTAGTTTTGGTGTGTGCGTGAACGTGTGATCAGAGTTTAGTGATATTCTTAGAATATCACAAGTTCGAACTTTCATCGTGAACACAGATTCACCGCAGACTCCATTCTATTATTCATTTTCCCAAGCAAGTTTTACACAAGCACTTTGACGCTGAAAACGGGTGCACGAGGGTGGCTATTGTCACGTTGCCAGCCGGTAAATCCCTCACGCGTAACGTCATCAACTGTACCAAGTCAGCGGTCATCAGCACAGTAGGAACTTCGAGCATTTAAATGAGATCGAATTCACTAGAACTATTACAGTTCGGGATTGTAAATTAGTCGATCGCTTGAAACTTCTTTAATCTTGTAATGAGTAAATCGAACGTACGAAGAAGTTAGAAGGTTTTACATATATCACTACGACATCGTGATTTATTGATTAACTTTTCCTTTTCGGCTTATCGGCAGATTTCCTCCTGCACATCATTTTTCTTCTCAATTCTAAATCTCTTAAGTTGATCCTTTAATTAAAATAAACTTGTAATCCTCCTGGGTAGAAAACAATTTAAATAGAAAATATTATTTGGTCTCATTACTTCGATATAGAATACACGTATACGTACGTATTAAGCTAACAGTACTTGTAACGATATCCAATTATTCCAGAGTGCATAAGTTTGATCGCGGAGAACAGTGACCGATAATAGACGGCATGCTTAATTGCATTTTATGCTGTCGTAAAATGTTGTACGATCAGATGTCCTAAGACAGGAATATGAAAGCCGAGCAAACGTGGTAAGCCGCAGGCCCCCTGTAACGTAATACCGAGACAGAAGTCGAGAAAAAGAACCCTGACCACCGCCTCGAATATAAATTTTCTGTTAAAAGAAACAAAAAATAAATGCCGGGTATATAGATCTACCAGCCAGCCCGTTCTAACTCACTGTTTTTTCAAACCTTTCTCTTCTAATGGTCCCCTTTCGATTCTAATTTACTTTGCTAACGTCCCCTCGTAGCAGTCACCGATGACGAGCCAGTTTTATTATTTTATAGCATAACTAGTCCGTTACATAGATACGAGCATTTATAGATATTTCTCGCAGCTGTAGTATAAAATTAAGTAACCATCGTTCTAATTTTTTTGTGTGAAATAAAATTTGTAATATGCGACAACTAATGTAGAGTATGATATCATGTAGTTTTTATTTTGCATTTTTGTACGTGTGATCAATATAAAATAATGACCAGGATGTAATAAAGGCTGTTGCATTGTAATGCAAGAATCGGGGAAACGGGAGCGAACGAACATATTTAAATGATCGAGTTTATTGCTGGAATTAACATGAGAACGTGACACACAAAGGCTAGCAGTTTCATGTACAGACACAGATAGATATCGCGTTCCGGCTGGGCCGCGGATAACAGGAAAGAAAGCGGATCTCCGCATTTTTATGAAAATGCATCCAGGTAGCGGCGGATCTGCGGTGTGCGAAGTAACTGCTGTCGAAGACGTCGATCCTTTTATTGTTTCGTCCATTAAAACGCGCATTTACCGATACACCAAACAACTTTATATCGACATGCATTAAAATTTACGACCGTGAACGCTCCATGTTTGATTCTTTTTATTTTCCCTCTTACGTGCCCTCGACATACATTTTTTCCCCCGTTCGCGAGCGGTTTTTTGTCGCGTTTCTATTGCGAGCGATACTTAGGCGAAATCCGATAACAGTTTTACTGCGGAAATATATCGCCTGTCACTCGCAGAAATCGACTAATTTTGCTTACTAGTAAAAAATTTTTACACTTGTTTCTTGTCAATGTTACATTACTCACTGCTTTGTGTATGCAGTTGCTTTAACACTTTGCGTTGAATTTTTATTCAAAGATGAAGAGGATATATTTTTTTATTTATTGTGTCAATATAAAAAAAGTATAATGTTATACAAATCGTAACGTAGTATAAGATTTCTCATGAAAAAATATTCAGCAACACCCTGAGTTACTCTTTTGTAAAGTCATCAAATTACGTATGGTTAGAATCGGATGAAACTGTGTCAGTGATTGAAAACATTCAGCGTGCCTACGGGGCAATCAATTTGCTTATAATGTGTCGTCTCATTGCTTTCCTCGTTGCTCCATAATTGACGTGACAGCATCATTCTAAAAGATTGTCAGAGCATTAAAATCGAACGACGAAAATTCGTATATACTCTGCTCACGATAAACGAAATGAATAGAATGAAATATTTTTAAATCGGAATCAAATGTTAAGATTGGAACTATGAATGGGAGTTTCAGCTTCTTACAATTAGCTGAGGGAGTACGTCGTGACATTGGCATGATTTTAGCGATGACTTTAATACGAAGGAATTTATTCCAGACTATTATGTTCTGCGTTCTTAAATTGTTTAAAATGATTTTGTACCAGTGATTCATTGAACGATACATGAATTAATATGATTCATGAATTGTCAAAAATGAACAGCATTCGTATTCGTTAACATTCATTGCTAGTCATTAATATTCGATTATACTATGATACTTATCTACTTCTTATGAATGTTAATTATAACTATTACAAAGCATAGCATATAATTTTAACAAAATGAAATAGTAAATCGATTTCTGGCTGTCTGAGGCATAAGCTTGTGACACTAACCAGTGCAATCAGAATGGATAAAGCAATCATTCAGTTTTATGAAAAGATACAGACCTCACGGTCATAAAGAACTGATTTATTTGACGAAGAGAAATATATGTGTCAGCACTATGATAATGCATTCTTTGAAACAGCTTCGTATCAGGTGACAGGCTAGTGGGAAGAAACCACAAATGCTTAAACGCAAGCTTGCGACAATAACTATTATGACTCGAACATACTTACATGTTGCATTGTAAAAGCGTGTCTATCGCATTATGCAATTCTTATAATCGTACGGGTATTACTGCTTACTCTCGTTATAAATGAACAATCTTCTTATACAATTTATTGCTGTATAGTAAATTACTGTGATTATTTTTATATATGGTATCAGTTTAAAAGAAATTTTATCATTTAGTCATTGTGATATGCTTTTGATATCTCAAATTTTTATACATTCGATGCATTCTTTATGCTTTCTGCATATCCAATTCTTCTATTCATAAAATCTGCGAGCTAGTATCATGCATACGATAAAAGTGCATGATTCATTTGCAACTAAACGAGAAAAGTTCATGGTATGGAAATAATTCAGACCGTCGGCAAATATTTTGTGAATAACTTTTGTTCCTGTAATCGAGTAATCTAAATATTAGTGAGGCGTGGTTAATCAACATTTGCACATCTTTTTTCATACAATATTGAATTTGATAGATAATGCACCCAGTTTTCAGAACTTTATCTCCCAGACGAGTGTACTGATAATGTTTCTGCTTTCTTTCATTGAAAGTTTAAAATATTTAGTACACTATATTTAGTACACTAGACAGAATTTTTATCCAAACTGGATTATTTTTTTACATTCGATGCATTCTTTATGCTTTCTGCATATCCAATTCTTCTATTCATAAAATCTGCGAGCTAGTATCATGCATACGATAAAAGTGCATGATTCATTTGCAACTAAACGAGAAAAGTTCATGGTATGGAAATAATTCAGACCGTCGGCAAATATTTTGTGAATAACTTTTGTTCCTGTAATCGAGTAATCTAAATATTAGTGAGGCGTGGTTAATCAACATTTGCACATCTTTTTTCATACAATATTGAATTTGATAGATAATGCACCCAGTTTTCAGAACTTTATCTCCCAGACGAGTGTACTGATAATGTTTCTGCTTTCTTTCATTGAAAGTTTAAAATATTTAGTACACTATATTTAGTACACTAGACAGAATTTTTATCCAAACTGGATTATTTTTGAGAAACGAGTTCTTCGCTTTGGAATATATTTAGATACGTGTATTAAAATTTTTATTGGTCGTATGAATAAATACGTATTTACACAGATATTTAATTATCGCTACATATGGATATCTGTAGTTCGTAAATTTTTAGAAGGAAAAATATGCAAGTAAAATTTTGATAGAAAAGTCAGAAGGTAGTAGGCTTAAGGCGATGCTGACGGTCAGGGCCGATGAGCATTGGTTCAACGATCGTTCCGCGAGCGAGTCTTGATTTATGCGCGCAACGCCTACATAATTCATATTACTTAGATACAGTAACAGTTCGAAGCCAGCAAAACGTTTCGCAGCAGGAAGTTTTACTGATCGCGGACCTCTCTGGCCCGCTTTCTTTTCGTCCGTTCGTTAACGAATAAAGCTGATTTGAATAAATCACTCTGATTACTGATACTAGACATTGTCCGACCGAGATCGTCCATCATCCAACTTAGGTATCCATACTCCTCGCTTTTCATTATCTTGACGCTCCGTTGCTTTCTTTCATCCTGGCGTTCTACCATCGTTGGCGTTAAATGCCGTTCTCGATAAACCTGTTCCAACGCGTTTTAGCGTGTCAGATAACCGAAAGAAAGTGCTATTCATCGCACTCGGATTTACAATCTAAAGTTCACACGATTATTCAAAATAAAATAATTTTATTATGCATACAGATCTTTGATCTTTATCAGTGAATTTTATTTCATGCAATATTGAACTAAACCACAGGTTTTTATGTAAAGTAAAATATATCTTGCAATCTACATATAAAAGAGTATTCATATTGCGAAAAGGTAGACGTATCCAAGTTTAGGAAAAACAATAAAAATTGCTAACCCTCGGTAACCCCTCGGACGGATTGGTTCTCGTGACCTCTCACATGGAACAAATTCCAAGTAATTCGTGTAACCAGCTGAAGATATCGATCTGCCGAATGTCCATCTGGTGCGAAGGGATGCGTGTAGCAACCGGCTGTCACGCCCATTTTCTAAGGGTACAATCGATAATAGTTTGTTCGGTACTCACCCACGAATTTCCACTGACACGCACAACATACCGTAAATGATAGACTGTTGTAAAAATATTCTACATTTCTTTTTAAGGAATTAAGGACAATTAAAAAATTGTTTTATAACAAGAAACAGGTTGGAAGTTATGTATTTATTTCATTACAACTGAATTGATTTTATGGAATGAAGCAATTTTAAATTAATAGTTTATGTAATAATTTTATTTCTCATTAATTCTTATCATCGTATCAGCAAACGATTGTTGATCGTATAAAATTCTGTATCTCGGAGAAAATCTAAAATTATGACTTCTGCAAAGAAATTCGTGGCATTCACGTGACTCATAGTTACATATCCGACCAGTTTGTTCGCCCCCAACTGTTTCTACGAGTTTCCAGAAACGTATCACGGTCAGGCACAAATAATATAGAATAAAGGGGGCTGATGTTAACACAACCGTCTATTGTCCAACCGCTGTTGCATTACCATGCCACGTGTAATCCAATATTTCCGTGTAATTTAGACTCTTCTCGTCTGTGCAGTACGTTGCACGCTGAAATGGTAATTTCTCACCCCGATGTTAGCACGTTCTTTCGTTCCACGAACGTTTTTCACATTTGCTGCGTTCAACCATACGGTTTACATCTTCTTCTCGTTCGTTTCCATTGCATAAAATGTTCACAGAATGATTAATAAAATTCGGTAGGAGGAACGTCATTTTTTTTTTTTAAGAAAAGACTTGACACACTCTGATGCTTGTAAGAATTATAATTTCATGTTCACGTTGATTACCTATACTTTACGCATGATCGATATATCGACACATCCTCAGGCAGTGAATAGAATAGCTACCATTCATAAAGAGGAGGAATCATATTGGGAAATTGATTCCGATTACACGTTGCAGCCTGCCAGTGCAACAATATTCCAGTGAACGAGGCATTTACCCAGCAAATGGACGTTGAATAATCTACGATGGGTATTCCTGTCGCGATTTACGCATACAGAAGAAACAGTCGTTAACGGTGACAGCTCATTTCCATGGAGATTAGATCGCGTCGCGTCTGATTTTGCGTTAGTTTATGTCACTTTTTGTAACGGGTAATGACAGTCTACTGTTAATGATGCACGAAGGGATTAATGTCCCGTTACTCGTCACCGGGTTAGATGTAGATTCTATCCTTATTTTAACGATAGGAATCCTATTAATAGAAACTGTTAATATTCCATATATTTACATATTGACTTTTTTATAAAAAGAACTTCATTTTAATTTTTTTTTGTTTGATTTTGATTCAGTCTCTCTCATTAGTATATACATAAAATGATATGAAACACAATTGTACATTGATAAATTAAATTAAATAGATTCATGAGCAGACTATAGATCTATAAATTCTATTCATGAGTATTGCTTTTAAATTTGAGAAAATCAATACCTTCGTATTGTATATTCGAGCTGGATATTTAATGATTTATCGATCACCTCGCTACGCTGCCGTTTGTTTCTTAGCGAAGCGTGGCTGCTGTGAAATTAATTTTTGCCTCGATCCATCAAGCGGCTCGCGGTCTGAATTACTTCGGACCGGCGGCGCGGCGGGGAAAAAAGAGCGAGTAAGTTCTCCGGGAGAAATAATCGGGAGAAAGATGAAAGTTAGCCGATGGGAAAGCAGACTGAGGGAAATTAATGACGGGAAAAGGGTGCTGGTGTGGCGCGGATGCTTTCCGTCGCAATGAAGTCACCGAGACCGAAATCGGGGAGCCAGGGACGGAATGCTATATAGAGTATATAGAGGGAAAATAGAAGAAATGCGTTGGGGTAAAGTAGACGGGGTGGGAACGTGAAACCAACGCAGACGTGCCGCGTAGGTCAATGCACTTGCATTCCCGAACGTTTCGCCGTTTCACTCTACGCTCCATGTTAATAATTTTCATTAATTTGCATCGTACCTTGTAATCAAAATTAATACGATATTTCATAGAGTAATTGTTCCAATGATTAATACGATGTTTCATGTTATGATTCATATAATGGTTGATACAATGTTTAATACAATTATAAATATGTATTTACAATATACGATGAGTTTGATATTTTTAATGCTAAATTATATGAATACTGAATATGAATGGATGAGAGGAATAAAATGATACGTTTTGCGTGAAAGATTAGAAGGAAGTATTACGATCTGATGGATTAAGAAAAGTAATCGTATTCTCATTTCAATATGTAATTCAAAACTTGTTACTTATTTTCAATATTTTGTACATACACGTATTTAGAGTAATTGTTTGATTTCTTTATTTCGTATTCGTTCTCTTACAACATTCTTTCATTTGTAAAATTGTTCTTCCACTCGTTATGTAAAATTGTCATCGTTGTCCCTCATTGTATTAGATTTCTATCTTGAAATCTTACATCACGCGACAGATCGGTATAATAATAATTGCAGTTGCGCAATCTTACTGAACGTGTATTCGGATGAATCACTACTGCATCAGTAATCAAACCCTGATTCATACCTTATAAATATCTGGTATTCAATGCTGTGAAGAAGAACGGTTTATCGAGATTTTGATAAGAGATCTCGAATTAATTGCAGAGATGCAAAGATGTTCAAACGAATGAAGTCTGATGATTTCACCTAACAGGTAATTGCCTTCTTGTTTCAGACGGGTATAAACGCGCGCACCAAATCCTGCTGCAGTGGGCGAAGCACGCGGGTTCGAAGGACAACATCACCGTGGTCGTGGTCCTGTTAACCCCAGCGAGCGTGATCGCAGCCAGGCCCCTGTACGTCCATCCGTACCGCAGTCCACAAGTGAATGAGATACTCGAGAAAATGAACTCGAAGGACAAACCGTTGTTCCTAGACATCGACGACGCGCATAACGCGATCAACTCGAACATCCTGAAGCAGACGATGATCGGGCAGGAACCGCGTGACGACGACGGTATCCTCGCCGCTAGTAACGGGAAACACGAGAACGGTGACGCGGATTACGATTACTCCGATCTCGGCCCCGAGACCGATGTAGACGCTATCGACGACGTGCCGCCCGTGATGCCTGTCAAGAATCTCTCATACGAATTTTACAAAGACAATGACGATGACGGATCTAACAGAGACTCGAACCTGCTCGACAATATGAACGTAGACGAATCGGCGAATACTAACTTCAACGCGAACGCTAATACCGTTCACGGAGCGATGATTGATAATAATTTGCGCGAAGATGATGACGAGGACGAGGACGACGACGAGGACGAAGACGAAGACGAAGACGATGACGTGCGCGAACGGAAGGACAATGACATCCGCGGAGACGTATGCGATGAAATCGCGTTGTCGAGAACCATACGCGACGGGATTGTCGAGAATATTCACGGAATAATTCACGAGGAAATGGACAACAGAGTTCGCGAACAGCTCAACGACGAGGAAGCGAGGAACGACGAGGTACGCGTGGACGATCTGCAGGACGTCGTCGACAAAGCCGGGCCTGTGGACTACGACGACTCTCCGCCCTCGCTGCAGGCTAACAGTAAGTGTGAACAAAGTAAATCGCGTTTATATCGGGAACCCGGTTCGAACTGCGTCGCCAGGTACGCGTTCCTATTCGGAAAGTTCTTTCTGTTGAGTTTCATGCCGGTCTATGATTTCTCCAGTTTTTAACGGAGATCTCTTATCTTGCAATATCGAGTGAAACTTATTTTCAGATCTGATCCATCGCGACTGTAAAGTCCATGAAATGTTTTCGATTCAAATCTATATTTTCAGTCACTTTTTACTATGAACTGAACAGAGATTTAAAGAATTAATGTGATACGATGTGATAAGTAATGTAATTGAATCAGAGGTAATTCATCGGTACTGTGTCTGTCTGTAAATTATTCAATAATTTACGTCACGTCAGTTTTCCAAAAATGGCAAGTGTCCCAAGGTTTCTGAACCGACGGTGCATGCGTTGCGACATGTATCGGTGTAGGAAGTAGAAGGTCGCGTCAGAAACGCGAATGTAATTTAAGTATTATCTATTTACAAACTGATCTTATTTAAAGGCAGTTCTATCGGTTTCGTTCTTCGATGAAACGTGCAGGATTAGATTAGCATCGATTAGGATAAGAGATTTTTAATTCTCCCTGGGAAAGTTGTAAAGAATTTAATAGTTCAAATTAATACAGCAATACAGTTGATTCGATGAAACCGAGAAGAAAGTAAGCAGCGGAAATTTTGATTGATTGATATTTTTAGCTGTTCAACTTGATTCGAATTTCACCGAATCGATCATATTCTATCAATCAAAGTGAAAGGTTCACAATGGAACCTTTTCCCCTAAAACGCTTTTGCAACAACAAATTTAATCAGAGAGATGGATAGCTCAAATGTATTACTAATCAAGTAGCTGCACATGTGTGTGCCAAATACCAAGTGCATAAAATAATTTATTATCGATATAATTCTGTACATTGTATTTTGTAATATTTATTTAATTAACAACTAAATCTTGAAATATTTGTTTATCGCTGGGTAGGACTGATCTCGATATTTTTATCCGCGCTGCTCATAAATATGAATGTCAAACGTGGGATGTTCGAACTGTTACATTACACGTTCTTTCCATCGGAACCCGGCCCACTTTCCGCTGCACTTCGACTTTCACCACCTTGTGCCAGTCACTGCACTTCCTGCACTGATTGTCATCCGCCTCGCAGAACCGGCACTCTTCTTCCTAAGCCAGAGTCTTCCCTATCCCCTTCCGCCCTCTTTTAAGTCTTGTTTCCTGTCCTCTGCGAATGCTTCGTCAAACGAGTCCCTTCAATTTCCCTCTTCGTGGTACGTAGATCTTTAAACGAACTAGGATTCTTAGAAATATATTTTTCAAAAATGCAACTTAAATAGGATTATAAATAAAGGTTTTTGTATTCAAAACGAACAGCAAACGTCCAGATCATTGCTAATTTGTGTTACAAAAAAGGTCTGTGGTAAAAGTTCAAATACTTTCGTGAGTCATTGAATTTATTCTTATTCAGCGTGCAACAAGAAAAAGAAAGCATTGCCGAGTGTTTTCTTGAAAGAGGCACGATATTAAAAAAAGGCGAACCGTCATGACACTTACGTGCCAAAGGAGTCACGTACGTTGTTCATGTATCCGAGCAGTTATTCACTGCACCACGCCCCTCTTTCCATCTATCTAAATTTATCTTAGCGTGCAGCCAGCCGCAAGGCCGTTTTTCTCCTGTTACGACCTCCACGAATTTTCCTAATATTTATTTAATCCTCGTTCGTTCAATAGAATATTCGCCTTAGAATTTCGTCAGGGCTATAAACTAAGATTCATAACTAGACTTCGGTTTTTTTACATGAAATAAAACATGTAAATTGCTCAAGTATTTCATTTCTGACGAGCTGGTTCCCAACAAGACAATCGTTTCATTCAATTAGCAAACTCATTTATTTTCAAAAGTTCTACAACGATTGTAGTCGTGTACTTGTTTTATGTAAAATAATTCGATCGTGTATCCTGAGATATAGATGCAAACATGTTTTGGAACTTTCAAGTATAAATGTTCTTACAGACTGTATAAACTATAAGTAACGCAAATTATTTAATCGAAATCTATGATATTGTACTTGATCTGTCGTTAACACATTTTATATGCAGCAAGCTAATATCGTAATAGCGCATTGCGCGACAAATTTCTACGTTCAAACTTGGCGCCGAACAGCAGAAGTATCTCGAATGGCCGGGAGCGTGCGCGCGATTGGGTCAGCGAATCGCTACGGGTTCCGACAGTTGGAGTCGAGCCCCGGACGATCGCGAGTGTGCGTCTTTCTTTGATCCTGCTCGAATTGTTTTAGTGGTGAGAACGCGATCTAATTAGTGTATTGTGTGTCTCGTTAACGAATTCGTTCGATCGTCTCGTGCTCGGTACGCCCGACGACGAGCAGCCTCCGTTGAGCCGCCGGCGTGTAAATTCGGAAGACGGACGGTGCCAGCGAGAGAGTTCTCTAAGGTACGTTAATTTACGTCCTCCATGAACACGGATCTGCGGCGAATTTAAATTTGGAACGGGTGCCGGCCGGCGTTCGACGCCGAACGCCAGCCGATTCCGCGTGTCGTTTCTCGGAATACTCGGAATACTCGGGCGGGTCCTCCTCGAGGATAATTGATAATGGAATGATCCAACTCGGCGGGATGCGACGCATCGGGGTATTCGACCGTCGAGAAGTTTGTCGTGACGTTATTTTTGCTCGTAACAACTGTCGCGACCACGATGTTTTCTTGTTTGCCTCGCGAGAGGGCCCCGATCCCCGTCACGGGGCTTGGCTCAATTTCTTGGTAACGAACGCGAACGGTTTTCGCATTTAGCTAAACGAGATCTGCCTTTCGTTCAGAGGTTTTGTCGAATGCGGATGAAATTCCGTTTCTTTCGGCTTCGTCGCTGCGTAATTCCGAGCCTGCTCGGGTCTATGCAGCTCCCTCACCGGGTCTTCGAAGGTCGAATACGCGTGCAGTAGTGGTGTGCGTTTCTAAAATGATTGGCACAAAAAAGGTTCCGTTCCCTCGTCGACGACAGTGTGCGTATGTACAGTCGATGGAAGCGATATGCCGAGGTTATCAAAGCGATCCTTTGTCGCGACAACAAATAACGTTGCAATGGAAAGCTCTTGTCCTCGGAACTTTTTTATAGAAAATACGTAGACGAAGTTACATCGTTGTAGAGAGAAAATTTACGTCTGGGATATCTGTTTGCAAACCCGTCGAATCGTTTGCCCCATTGACCGCGTCCCGATCGAGTTTACAACCACGTTTTATTTGCCTCGACAACTGTACTCACCTTTGGCGCGTACGTAGAACGCAGATGTTTTCGTTTCACGACGTTGCGAAATAGTGCAGTTCCGGGATTACCGTTGATCATAATTTATAATTAAATTCTAATCCATCAGTATCAATCTTTTTTTATATGTGTAAGGGCAATCTATTACTAATACCGAATTTAAACGTTTTACAGCTTAGGCAAATAATTTCGACTGAATCCTACACTCCTCGTTGATTCTAAACGAAGTATTTCAAATAAGAAAGTCATGCTTATTTTATAATAAAAGGTCACACCACTAAAAACGTTTCGTTATTGAACTAGGAAGAAATCTGTACGAATAATTACATGAATTAATGAAATCGTCATTCTGACGAAAACATAAAAGCGATATGCATTAATAACCCGTTCGGTTCATGCTTGATAACTTATCTTTGAATTGAAAAAGTAATGATTGAAATTTCGAATCCGTTTTATAACTTCAATATAAAAATTCTTCGAGACTCATATTCACCTCGCTTCAAAACCGTTTAATAATTTATATCCGTTTTAGCAATACAATCTGTTCATTATATAAGTTTTAATAATGATCATTCGAAGTATTCACATGATTATTTATACTAATTAATTCTTACTTTAAAATGAACTAAGAATTTTTACTCGCTATTAAGTATCAATTTTCCATATAATTATATATAGTCTGCTTGAAAATAGTGTGTAGCTCCTTCATTTTATGAAATATTGCATGGAAGTAAGATTGGTAATCTTTAATTTTATCTGGAACCCATTTTGAACCCACATAAAGTGGCAAGAAAAGTGTATACATAATTTTAATGATTAATTCATACCCGTTCGGTGTATAGAAGTCGTAAATGAATTATAATCTACAAAAATAATATTCGTATCTCTAATGGCGGCCAATTTGCAATTCGCGTTCTGCCCGTATTCATCGTAATCGACGATACAACCTGCCTTTTTAGTCGAACGTTTAGAATGATTAACTTCGGTGCAAAAACTATTGGAATACGGGCCGGTATCTCTAGCAGGTATCTTGCGAGAAAAATACTGACAGCGTGCACTGTTCATTTCTACGTCAATCATATTATTAGACTGCGGATTTTTATGCAGAATATAACATTTATGGAATCGGCTCAAAGAATATATTTTAGGTAAACATTATCATTTGAACATTGCAATATGCATGCAAATTTTGGTACACTGTTTTAAACATTACATGCCGCGTTTATATTTTTGGCACGTTCATGCGTACGTTTATTAGCTACTATATTATTCTGCCTGAACTTGAGAAATATGTAATGCTATCAAGCATTTCGCTGGTGAAACTCCAGACGATTTGATGACAGGTCTGATTACGCGATGTGCTTATGAATCAGGAATAATAGCACCTACGTATTTTTCACTGTAAATGTAATATTGTAATTTTCAGTAACGATGTGTTCTCGTCGTTGTCGCTGTATTGATATTAATACGTTACTAGGGCTAGGACCCCAGTTCCCAGATCATACAAATATAAAAATGTAAATAAAAATATACCGTCACATATGAATATTATAAGGAAAATTAAACAAAAACCATAAACTGATAAGAACAAAATGAACTTAGGAAATTCTACGAAAATAATAAATGCTAATTATGAAATTCTGCCCGAGCATGATATTAAAGAATAAAAAATTTTAATCCACTTTGACAAAGTCTCGTCCATTAGAGTTAAATTAAAAAGCTAACGTTTCACGGTAAACATGAAGCTTGAAAAATCGCGTGTTAAAAATAGGAACGCCATCGCTCGCAAAGGATAATTAAAAAAATAAAAAAGGATTCCCTCGTGGCGAGCCTGTTGCGTAATTAACGAGCAAACCATCCCACGAAACGCGTGCTACTGACCGTGTTACTCCGTTTCGAAAGCTCGAAAAAAAGATATGTAGCGTAGAATCGTCGGGCTTTCCGTGTCACGACATTAGCGAAGTCTCGTGTCTGCAAAGTGGTAATTGGATCTAACCCTATGCGAATATGTATACGTACTTGCACAGTGTGTATCGGCTTACCTCGAACTTAAGCAAATTACACACGGATCTACGCGCGTGCGTTCTTCGCGGTCACGATCTCCCCATATTCATAATGAGTAATAATATTAACCCTGGAACACGTGCAATTAGTTAGGAAGGGTTTGCTAAATATCACTAGAGTTCGTGTTGAACTTCGTGTTGCAGTTTATATTTATCGGATAAAAATTGTTGTTATCGACCGTACCGAAAAGCATTTACAATTAATGTTCTTGCTATCAGCCTTCACGATAATCAAAGACCATTTTATACTTGAAAAATTAATTCCGATATTTCAGAAA
>NW_017166721.1:800610-818705 GCF_001652005.2 Ceratina calcarata | reverse complement strand
AAACTATTACCATAAATATTTTATTTCGTATAAAAGTCCGCAATCTATTATTATTATTAATTAGGAAAACTAAATTTTTACTTAAATCAGAGTTGGAATCTGTTTATCATCGAAAATTAAAGGAAAGTATATTTTTTAAGTATCCACTCTCCATTTGTAATAATTGTAATATAAACTATTCATCAGCCGATTGCGTCAAGTATTTAAATAACTATTTAACTGGTTGTTAATCTATTAGTCAGCTAATTTACGTACGTACAGCATAATTGGCAAGGTGACAATCGCGGGTCATTAAATCATCAGTACTGTGTAATGCTGGTAAACTTACCTTGTAAGATTTTTGCCAAGAGAACATATATTGTTGTCGAACAGTTTAAAATATTGTCGAAACAGTATCAAGAAATGTCTTTAATTCGATTAATAATAGTAAATAATCAGTAAAAATTGAATATCATGATTTTCGTCCAAATGATATGAACAAATCATGTTTCACGTGCACTGAGTTAGTAACATCCGTGGCATATTATACCCTACGGTAATTATATTTCATAGACAACAACTTAATGCTTCTGGCTGCAAGCACTATATTAAAAGCAGGATATCTATTTGCATTTACGTTAGACTTGTTTCATTTCAATGACCCGTAAACGTATCGTGTTGATTTACGTAGACGCTGAACTTGATCCCATTATTAATAAATTAGTTCCACACTTGGAGTAAAGATACAGCATGCGATCTCGAATGAAATTTGAAACTGAGCCAGTACTTGAGATAAACCCTCGCCGTCTTCTTACTTTCCAAGGCGATATCGTCGCGTGTGTCGCTCTTCTCTTCTTCCCTCGCATTTAATTTTGCTCTCCAACGATGTCGCACCCACGGATGATCCTCGAGAAAGTTGCTGGCAATTTAAATACGCCGTGAGATAAAAATGTTTTTAACATCAAGTATACATGTTACATATGTATAAATTAATTCCCCAAATGTAGCAGAGTAACTTCGGAAACTAAAATTTGTAAACGAATTACGTGACATTTTGTATGCAATTCAACACGTATTAACGAGTATATCGATTGAGTAATGAAAAAGGAACATCAGACCACTGAATGAACGTTAATTATAAATAGCTCGGATGGAGAGTGAAAGTAATAATATCGTAGGAACGGATTGATAGCTGTCTTTTTATTTGATACGATATTAAAGTTGACATCTCTCGGAGGCGTCCACGATGCATACATATAAAAGTTACAAGGTCAGGTCTATTTTTAACACGCAGTGCTACTGTCTGAAAACTCTTGCTATAAGGAAGAGTATGTACCTACATATTAGGTTGCATTTGAAACATCGGTTTGCATTTGCATAAACGACTATGGTACATTAGCACGTACATTTTAGACGTACAATGGATCACAAGAACTCACAGATTTGTCTGTGAGAAGCCGTAGCTATAATAATGTATATTCAAATCCTCAGTACTGCTTTTAGAAATAAATTGATGTAAGTAAAGTCTGTTCATGTAACAGGCGCTGCCTCTTGTTTATAATAATGGATCTCCAATACATCTGAGATAAATTATTTAATTATCTAGGAATTCGTAAAAATAAATGATGAGTTATTTTAATGAACTACGTGATATTCCACAGTGACTCTGCGTTCGAAGAAAAGGATTACTGATTTCATATGCGCCAATATAACACGTACATTTAATATCCCAAGATGATAACAGAGTTCCGCGTAACGTTCAACTTCCCGTCGTAATACAATTTTAATGTATCCTCAGAAGGTGTGTACATATATACACATGTATATCTATTGTATTCATGTAGTTGTGTATACGGAGATTTAGAATGGAAGGAAAGTTTTCATTCGTAGCATAACAGGTTGATGATAATGAATTTCAACGTGAGCATGTTTGTTAGATTCACTTTGAGATTACGTAGATTGCTTCACCTGGTTCTGAATCATTATCATTAGGAGGAGAATTAAATCTTATGATTAAGAGTGATCACCAGTTACCGCTAATTGCCGAAGTTTATTTTGAAAATATTAAATTACAACTAATGCAGTTAGTCTATTGCGTCTTATTTTTTTCCTAGCACACGTAATGTTAAAATCAATTCGTAAAAAGTAATATTCATTCGCAATAGATTTACAACGTTGATTAGAATGTAGATATGCAAATTAGTGAAAGATAAGTAAACAGAGAATATACGTTATATCGCAGAGACAGCATAATCGTAAAATTGCAAATGCAGATCCTAATTTATATCGCATGTGGAGAATTTAGAGTGGCAAATGCGAGAATGTCCGTTTGAGCAGAAGCTAGAACAGAACTCGCCGTGTCGCGATTCTTAATGTAATGCGTTTGACGCAAGAGGAAGTGGGCATGTAAGAATGAAAACGGTGTACCGGTGCAATTTCAATCGGAAACCCCTCAGTCATCGTTTATTACGCTCACCGCGAATGTAATCGTAGTAAACGACCAGCTACGTTCATTGTTCCGTACAAACCCGATAGCGATCTTTACGTAAAGTCTCCGTTATCGAACATGTAAGCATTTTATAATGTCCCTCGGTTACACAGGTGATAATCTTACACACGACCTGACTGCGGTATTAATATATGAAACCGGTGCATATGAAATCTTTATGAAATGAAATTCATGTTTCCACACGACTTGTTTCAGTTGTTTACGAATCTCATATTTATATGTAGTATTAGAATTTTATAGTAATCTTATCTGCAGTCTATACTATATTTCAGTCGTATACGTGATGTACTAATTATCGCAGATCTTGAAACGTTTTATTTGGAAATTGAAACGGTTTCTGACATATCCTTGTTAGAAGTTGGTTTCTCATACGCCGATGTCAGGTGCAGTAGAGAGAAACCAAGCTTCGAATAGCATCGGTCTCGGTTCCTTTTTGCTCTTCCTGTCTCTGTCCTCCCCGATGCGGTGCGATGTCGCCGGTTTAAAATTAGCTCTCAAGCTCTCTATATGCACCATTCTGAACCGATATACGCTGCGCTTCGTACGGGCGAAATGATAAAAAAAAACGAAGGGGGGGAAAGAAGTAAAAAAACAGTGGATCCTCTTTCGGGGCGAAATCTTCTGGCATGCTCTTTTTTCCTTTGGATCTTTTCTTCTATTTTTCACCCCGTTTCCAATGAACCGTGAAGACTTCTCTCATTCCCCTGTAAATGTACAGTATGTTCTTGGAAAAAGGGTGAAGATGTTTGTAGAAATCCAAGTCGAGTGTTGATAAGTAGACTACAGGTATGTCTTTGGGACGCTGATTTAAAATATGAAATCTAGACTGATATTTCCTTCAGCCTGTTGCATATTTTTTACGCGTCCAGTGTTTCGTTATAAATGCATCAAATCCGCAGCGATAAAAATGTACACTTAAATTTGGTCGTTCATTATGCGATTCATGCCGTGTATCTTTTGTCTTCTAAACCAGTACAAATGTAATGCAGGGATAGAATTAGAAGAGATTGCCAAGCATTGGCAAACGCATAGATCGTTTTTATACAATTTTCTATCTTAAGAACGAGAGAAGCCTCTTTAGTGTTACGTTCTTATTTTCCCTTTACTATTCTCCTTTCGTTTCTATTTTATCCGGAACGTTTCATATCCATGCCTCAGTCTTATAGTAAATAAAATAGAATTTCTGTCTTATCGCAATAAATTTAAAATATCTCTTGATCTTTTAACTGCAGAAATACTTTTGTCTGTATTTGAACGCAGTTCGTTTGTTGTACTTAATTCTGATAATACTTAAAATGCAATAGTAAATCGAGATGTAAGCGTGTGGCTAGCTGGGAGCTATAATCCAGGAGAGGAGCGTAACGGGGGTGAAGGAAAAAAGAGTGTTCGGTTAAAATAGTGTTCTCGTCTCGAGAGGAAAGCTCTTGGCGAGAACGGATCTCTTTACAAGTTATGTGCACGCGGCGAGAGATCGTTGGAATGGATTCGCGTTGGTGGTAAAGGAAGGTTGGAATTAGGAACGGGTTAAGATAACGTTCTCCGCGTGGGTTCCCTTTTTTTTTTTTGGCATCCCTTAAGCCTGTTTCTATCCACACTTTCTGGCTTCTAGAACCTTCGATCACGTGAAATCGCTGCAACTACTAAGACTTCGTCTTACATGAAACGAAATTGTTTCCCTCGTAATCTCTTACCCAGTCTTCTCGAGAAATCAGGGTAAATGTACCATCTGTGGTCGGTACCTTATTTATTCCGATATATTAAGTACTCTGGTGTTTATTAAAATGATTATATTTCTTCCTACATTTTGTTTTAACTTTTCTCGCCTGAAATGGTACAAAAGGGTCTTCTGCAATAATACTATAATATTTTCTATTATTCTTGTTCGAACATATTCAAGATTTCAGTGATCTACTCTTCACTTCTTGGTACCCATTTTTTTTACTAAGTGGTATGGAAACTATTGAAGTAGCCACGAATGGTACATCTATTTTACTTTAATTACGCTGTAAGTCCCGTTGTACGAGATTAGAAACTGAACGCGAAAGTCATATATCCCAGATATTAAGAAAACTTGCTTCCATTTTGCGATATAGTGTAAATACGAGGGAAGTAGAAAGGTCCTGAATTTTGTAATGTGTAGATTGCATAAACCACTTTTTCTACAAATTCATGGATTACTATGTAATACTGTACATACATCTGTAATCTATGTATATTATATGTATTTTCTTATTTAGCATCGAGCAATAGCTAACGTAGTTAACACATTTTTATAAACGCTACATAGTCATATATATCATTAAGTTAACCGAAATATGCTTATTGTAGTCGCAAATTAATATTTATAGCAATGCGTGTGGTTTATTGTTACTCTTAACAATAACAGTGATTTCTTAACGTTTGTAGTGTTGATATCCTTAGCATTAATTTTCTTTTTCATTGTAATGAAGTTTAAATTCATTACCTTTAAAATAGAAGGAGGTACTTCGGATATCGAATGTTCCATATTTAACATGTAACACCCTTTAGTCAGCGTTTTTATCCTTTTGCATAGATTTTATATTCGAAAGGAAATCTGAAAACGCTTCGTCGTCAGTAGACTTGTACAGCGTGTACCTTTAATGCTACCTTGATCTTATAGAAACCATGGATGATGCGCTGAATAAACAAAACATATTTTGCCATTACAGCCGTAACGCGAACTGTTACGGACTTCTATTAAAAACGTATTTATTGTTTCATAATAGGACAGCTAGTTATATTAAATACGTATTATTTGTAGTTCATGGTAAAAATTGTGTTCGGAATAAATACACTATTGATTGAATATTTTTCAATAAAAAGGAATGACAAAACAACAGAGTTTTCCTTGTGAAACTGATTAGAACTCTGCGTTTCTTTATTCTATAATTCCCAACGATTCCTTTGATGTCCCTAAATTCTATCAAATATCAGACATCTGTTTCATTCCGTTTTTCATTCCATCATTAACGATTTCATTGCATTGCATTCTGAACATTATTCGTAAACAACATGGCATGTTCTATTATCGCTGTGAGAGCAAAAGATGTTTTTTTATTTAGCCATATATCACACGTGATTCATCCAAAGTAATTTTTTGTTATCTCAAAGCTCTTATAATCGATCAGAGCGACTATAGACTTATTTATAGTTAAACATTTCATTGAACACCATTAGTAGCTAAGTTGTTTAAGTTATTAATTATAAGTAGTTAATTAAGACGTACCTTGTGATTGGCCATTTAAAGAAGGATGTTGGAATGTTCATTTTAGAACGAATCTGTTCCTTTTTTTATGTCAGTCGTGTAATCAGAGTTACTATAATTATTTATGTATATCAGATAATTTATTCTGTAACTCGTATTTCGAGGTCTTTCTTCATTCTCTCATATCTTTATTGAGATATTTGCAATTACGATGAATGCACAACATCCGTCTGGTCATCATGTCTTTCAAACCGATTCGTATTCAAACTGGGGTGGAACGGAGGGTTCGAAATCTCTTCCGGCAACACGGAGAACCATCTCGAGAAGGAGGAAGGGTGAGTCAATCAGTCGAAGCATGCGGTGGAAGCGACGCATAGAGAGGGATATTTGCATTCGGATAATGAGAAAGTCATTTTATTCAAGCACGTACATAATAAAGGAATTATTCAACAGTACCTAAGCATATATCCTTTTTTATTCGGTTTCAAAGTAATGAACCTTAAAATCGTTTGTAATTCTCTATCAAGTTTTCAATTTTTGTCATTACTAAACTGCGAATTTTTATACAAAATAAAATACTTAAAAGAGATAATTGAATAATGAAATTTAGTATGGTTTGCATTTATGAATTAACTATCATAGCGTGCGATCGAAGCCGCGACCGGGATTCTAGGTCATATAGTCCATGTGCATATGTACGTGGCAAGTAGGTGAAATAAAAAAATGAGAGTCGTCATAACGTGTCTCCCGCAAATACCTCAACGCGCGATACGATTCCTCGAACCGGGGTTCACGGGGTTGAAATTGATGGAACACCGGTTGCTCGTCTTTAAAACCGGAACTCCTCCTCCCCGACGACGGTGTACAAGGGGGTTGAGTCACCTTGTGTGCGCGGGCCAGGACCAATCGCAGGAGCGGTGGCGAGTTCCTGTTGGAGATGAGGTGCGACTGTTGCTATACGGTACAGTCTAGTCTGGTCTGGCACAGCACAGGTGGGTAGTGGCAGAGCCGCCGAAAGGAAGGGGGTGCTCCGGGTGCTCTAGACTAGATCGATAATGCATCTCTTGGCGGGCGTAGTTCCTCTTAGTCGGTGCCGATCGCTCCTGCGGCCGAATGTCCTCCTCGTCGTCCTTCCGGATCTCGTGAGTACTAATCCGATTGCCGGTACCCGAAGTAATTCATATTTCTGCTGATGTAGAAAGTATGACAAGCAAGGTGAAATGATAATTCGAATTCGGTGAATCAATCGTTTCTTCGCGTCGATTGATTCGATTTCATTTTATTCTGTTACTCGAGTGCTACGGACAAGGGTGATATAATCGAAGTGAAACCGTTTTTATTTCGATCTTCCTCTGATTTTAAATAGAGATGCAATCTACTCTTTATGCACTAAAATTCTTTTCTCAGTTTCGTTTACTTCTCACTGGAAATTATTTCCTTTTAAACGCCGTGTGTCGATTTTTTTATCTCTCGTATTATCGTTTAACTCTGAAGTGAATGCATGGTTCGTTCCGTGTTCGAGTTCACGTGAAATACATGTTCGGTCGTTCGAAAGTATCGCGAGCCAAAATTGGTAGAAACGCGTTGAAAGGTGGCTGAGACGTTGAGAAATGTCAACGCACCGGGTCAGCCGCATTTGAGGTGTATTGCGGCAACCGGGCCGGGCTATCGGTCATCCATTCTGCAGTCGGATATAAACGCGATTGAGTGTGAATCATGAGACTTACAGAATTTCTAGCTTTTTCTCGTAAACGTGTTTCGTTGCACTTACACCTCTTCACCTTGAGACTGCGAGCTAATTATGCTATTAACTAATCTATACACCGATCTTGTTAAATGTAAGCTATGTCTATTACTCTTTACAAAAACTAGATGATTGCCTTCTTAATTTTACGTCAATGGAGTGCATAGAATGAAAATGCAAAAGATGTCCTCGTCCATGTAATCGGATGGGCTGTTACGTAAGACATCACGTTGACCGTTCCCCTCCGAGGTTCGAAATTCCAAGATACTCCAATCATTTTTGTTTAAACATGCCTTACAGAAATTTTAATAAAAAGTCTCAAATAATTTTTTCATACGAGAACTGCAGAAGTTGGTCCTTTTTTTTTAATTACTCAAACCAATTGATAATGTGCATACAAAAGACTTATTGTAGAAACGTATTCTTGTTTAACAAATATTTCTTATTGACTGTTTGCAGAACCTCTTCAGCATGCGCTGATTAATGAAGCGGATAATGTAGCGGACAGCGAGGATTCCGAGGACGAGTGGAATTACTATCCTAACAAAGAAAAGGACGCGACAACGCCCGTCAACGAGAGCCTGGAGACGAGAAACGAGGAAGCGAACGAAGTTTCAGGCCGACCGATCGAAGAAGACAACAACGAGTTGAAAATCCAGTCTGAAGGTGTACAGGAGGATATTAAATGCGAAGATTCGAAAGAGGAACCGCTTGAGCTTATTAACACAGAGGTGTGTATCATTTTTAAACTGATTTTAGGAATTCATTAATTTTCAATGAGAAACATAAAAGATGAATTAGACGATATCTGAAGTTGATTGATTTGAGAATTTAAAATAGAATAATTTCACCATACAGATTAGCACCGTGGAGAGAACATCGGTACCGGAGGACAAAGAGCGAGCTCGCTTAGAAGAGCAAGAAAACCTGAAGGACATGGATTTTCAATTAAACCCGAACGCTGCCGAATTTATTCCAGTTTCGCCACAATTCGCCGAGCCAAGAATGAGTCTTATCGAGGACTACCCCGTTTCCGGTTCACCTTTCAAACAGGTCCCGCAAATGGACGATATTCAAGTACCCAGTCAAAGCGAGTTCGAGAAAGAGGTGTGCCAGAGACCGAGGGAAGTCGAAAGCGACGAGAAGGAATATCAGAACGGCGACAATCTGCAACGTACCGCCGACTGTGCGGACTTCATGTCCGAGCGACAGAAAGTCACCCAAAGTAATTTGGACGATTCGGAAATTTCATCCACGAAAGCCGAATTCGGAGATGAATCGACGGCCAGCTTCTTAACCGCCAGCGAATTCCACAGAACAGGTGTCACAGTGGACGAATCGTTCTCTAGCTCCGAACGCGATTACGACATCGCCAAAGATCCGATGGCTATGTCGTTCACGCCTAGCGACTTCGAAGCGGCGTTCGACAAGGGTGTCGATCTGAATGCCGTGCACAATTTAAGCAACACCGATCTGGACGAGAATAACGGCACGGAGAAAGACGACGAAGATCTCATTAGAAAATGTGCAGATTTCCAAACTGATTCCACCGAAACAACGCGCGATGTTGTTATTAAGGAGACAGTATCTGAGGTCCCTGAAGAAGCCGCGGTCCTCGTGAACCTATCCTCGCATCAAGAGGACAGCGAAGAGACATTCATCGAGCCCGCGGACGGAACGTCGGAAGAGAAGACCGTTGATTTACTGAACTTACAATCAGAATCTTCCCAAGAGCAGCAGGAGATTGCGAGATACGATCACTCCCCATTGACCGAGAATTACTCCGGAGAATTCGAGTCTGAAAAGGAGCCTGTGTCTATCGATAATGAGCAGCCTTTGTCGCCTTCCAGCGTCGATATAGACGAGACGAAACCTATAGGCGAGGCCAGCGAAGACGCCGTTCTTCCTGAAAGCGATCTCCAGAAAGAAGCTTGCACAAACGATACGCCTTCATCGTTGTCGCCAGTTCCGTCACCGATGGAAGACGACGTAGTAGCCCCTACGAACGCCTCGGACGATCTATTCGCGTTGCACGCAGATGCTCCAGAGTTTGTGCCTGGACACTACGGTTCCCAAACACTCGAAAGCAACGAAGCTTGTCTATTATCTCCCATGGAAGCTGCGGGCGTCTGTGAAATTTCACCCGATGAACCAGTTGAAAGCGCATTCGAGCCGATTAAAGAAAATTTGGCTGCGACCTTAGAGCGCGACGAAAAGGAAATCGATGAGGTGTGCGTGAAACCAGCAGTACAAGAAAATTTGTTGAACTTTGTCGAAGAAGAGAACGCTTGCGCGAAGCCATCTCAATTCCTTGAAGAACTGACGCCGCCGGCATCGCCACAAGAAATTAAACGAAACATCATCGACGATGTCATTTGCCCTTTCGAATCGTCTGCCAATAGGGAGCACGAAGACAAGCTTGAATCGACAGAGACACCTGAAGAAACAAATTTGATCGAATGTAAGAAGGAAATCGCAGAGGCGATGGAGGAGCCAGAGCAATCGACGGAACACGTGAAACCGTTCGAAACGATGGAATCGATAAAAGAACTTACTATGAACTTGTCCGACTCTATGCAAGAATTCACAGGCTTAGAAAAACAGTTGCAACCGAAAGAAGACGAGATTCTTGCATCCAACGTTGTTGAAGATGTAAAGCAAGAAGAAGTGAAAGAAGACGTGCAACCAGAAAAACTCGTGAACTTCGTAGTCGAGGAACAATGCAAGATACAAGAGGAGATAAAAGTCGAGAGTCTTCCTTCAGAAACGAAAGAAGTTGAACAATTAGAAACGAAGGAACCGGAAGTGAACGTACCAGAAATTAAGCCAGAAGCTAAGGAACCGGAAGTCGAAGAACCAAAAGAGAAGGCCGAAATTAAAGAAAACAAAGTGACTGAAGTAGCCGCAGCGGTGGCAGCAACCGCAGCAGTCGCAGCGGCGGGAGCAGCCGTAGTGCAGAGCAAAGCGAAACCGAAAACGACTTCGACGAAACCAACAAAAACCACAACTACGAAAACAGCTGCGTCAAAATCAAATCCGACGTCTCCCTCGAAGACCACAGCCGCTGCTACGCGAACATCGACTTCGGCGACGAAGAAGCCGTCCACGACTGCTGCGGCACGTCCCAAGGATCTGGATGCTCCGAAGAAGTCCACGGTGTCGACCACAACGGCCAGTAAACCGTTGACTCCGAAATCGTCGAAGACCACGACATTGGCCGCCGCAGCGAAACCGAGCACGACCAGATTGAGCACTAGCACCGCCCCTAAACTAAAGTTAGTGGCGTCTCCGAAACCGTCGGACAAGAAACCGACTGCGAACGGCGATGTCAAACCTTTGAGCAAACCGGCTACGAGCAAACCTGCTGTCACTAAATCATTGGCTACCAAAACGTCGACTACCTCGAAGATGTCTACGACCACGCGAACCGCCGGAACAACGACGACGGTTACGATGGCGAAACCGAGACCCACTTCGGCTATTACGAAAACAACTACGAGCGTGACCACTAAGTCCAGTTCAACGGCCATCAGCTCCACTACGTCCACACCAAGGCCCAAGACGGCACCGACTTCTGGAACAGCGACGAAGACTCGGTTGTTAGCCAAGTCTCCTATAATCGATAAACAGGTAAAAGAAACCGCGAATAAACAGATCTCTATGGCGAGAACCTCCGCTGGCGCTTCCAAAACGACCACGGCCCGTTTGTCCGGCACTAGTTCAGCTACGAGCACCACGGTGAGACGCGCGTCGTCGACGACGAAGACCACGGCGACGTCGCAGACCAAGAAGTCTACGACGACGACGTCGAAGACTACGAAGACCTCGGCGGTCGGGAAGTCTGCCACGGAAAAGGCAAAGATCGTGCAAAACGGCGTTTCTGAGAAAGTCGAAATCAACGCGATAATCGATGACGTGCCGAAGAAAGATCTCTCACCGGTGGTCGCTCCGAACGATAACCAGCTGATCGCAAGTTCGGATTGAATTGGCAATCAGCCGAACGAAATCGGGTTCGATCTTAATTTACGTCGATCGCATCTCACGCACCGATAAACGTTGTTGTTCTTTCTTTTTTTTTAATCGATGAGAAAGGAGAGGAAACATCCGCTAAGCAGTAGTCTTTTAGGGAATATATAATAACGAATCGGAGGGAGTTTTTACTATAATTAGCGTACAATATAAAATAATAATATATTAATGTGTATATGTGTGTGTGTGTACCGATAAAGTAACGAGTCTGTTTATCTATATTGGCGGAGAGAAAGAGAGAGAGAGAGAGATAGAGAGAATGTGCGTTTGCTTGAGTGAACGAAACAGAGTGAAAGAGAATAAGAGATTGTATGTGTGTATGAGAGAACGTACATACCCTTTAAAAAATGAAAATGAAAAAATAAAACAATATTATCGCTTTTGACTGCTTCGAATCGTGCTGGTTATGTGGTGTCTCGTCGGACGCAAATATGTAATAATAAATTAAAAGAGAAGGAATTAGATGCGAAGAAGACCGAAGTGGATTGATGGTGGCGGACGAAAGGGAATTGAAAGAGCAAAGAATATGAATATCGATTGAATATGTAAATAAGTGGACGCGTTTCTTACGCGGCCTCGGATACGTTTTATCGTAAGTGGTGCTGCAACTGGCCTGTAAAACATTTAACATTCGATACGCTGGTCCAACTGAGAAGTCATCAAACAAATATCTACTGAAATTAAATCGGGATCCGAAAGAGGAAGAAGCGTTTAGTTGTGACACGCCTCGGCCGTGCGAGTCGGTTTCTTAAACATAATCTTAATCGTAAAGAAAAAAACGAACACGAAGCTGGACAGTCTTTTTATATTTTTTAATTTTATATGTGCATTATACTTGATAATGAATGATTTATCGTCGTACTTTTTATGAAGATAGAACTTACACACTTAAAATATTCATATATCCGAACACGCATACACAGAACACACGCGTACGTATACAAATACATACGGACGCATTACACACGTGAGAGAACACGAAACGCGAACAACACAGGTACCATATATTTATTTCTTTTTTGTTTGTTCCTATTCCGAAGTTGAGTATACTGCGAGAGAATATTATAATGCCTCGTCATTAATTAATGTCATTCTTATGTATTCTCTATCCATGTATGTACAGCACTTTTATGAGTTAATGTGATACATTATTATATTAAATAAATTCGAACAGATATAGAATACGATGGGAGGATTTATATACGTAAAATAACACGCGAGCAAAATGATGACTATCGATTACATACTGTGGAAAGAGACACGCGTGAACAACGAAAAGAGAAGTTGGAGTTCTCGTAGAGAAAAAAAAAATAGAGAGAGAGAGAGAGATAGAGAGAATGTGCGTTTGCTTGAGTGAACGAAACAGAGTGAAAGAGAATAAGAGATTGTATGTGTGTATGAGAGAACGTACATACCCTTTAAAAAATGAAAATGAAAAAATAAAACAATATTATCGCTTTTGACTGCTTCGAATCGTGCTGGTTATGTGGTGTCTCGTCGGACGCAAATATGTAATAATAAATTAAAAGAGAAGGAATTAGATGCGAAGAAGACCGAAGTGGATTGATGGTGGCGGACGAAAGGGAATTGAAAGAGCAAAGAATATGAATATCGATTGAATATGTAAATAAGTGGACGCGTTTCTTACGCGGCCTCGGATACGTTTTATCGTAAGTGGTGCTGCAACTGGCCTGTAAAACATTTAACATTCGATACGCTGGTCCAACTGAGAAGTCATCAAACAAATATCTACTGAAATTAAATCGGGATCCGAAAGAGGAAGAAGCGTTTAGTTGTGACACGCCTCGGCCGTGCGAGTCGGTTTCTTAAACATAATCTTAATCGTAAAGAAAAAAACGAACACGAAGCTGGACAGTCTTTTTATATTTTTTAATTTTATATGTGCATTATACTTGATAATGAATGATTTATCGTCGTACTTTTTATGAAGATAGAACTTACACACTTAAAATATTCATATATCCGAACACGCATACACAGAACACACGCGTACGTATACAAATACATACGGACGCATTACACACGTGAGAGAACACGAAACGCGAACAACACAGGTACCATATATTTATTTCTTTTTTGTTTGTTCCTATTCCGAAGTTGAGTATACTGCGAGAGAATATTATAATGCCTCGTCATTAATTAATGTCATTCTTATGTATTCTCTATCCATGTATGTACAGCACTTTTATGAGTTAATGTGATACATTATTATATTAAATAAATTCGAACAGATATAGAATACGATGGGAGGATTTATATACGTAAAATAACACGCGAGCAAAATGATGACTATCGATTACATACTGTGGAAAGAGACACGCGTGAACAACGAAAAGAGAAGTTGGAGTTCTCGTAGAGAAAAAAAAAAATTGAAACCGATACAATAATCATTATTTGAAGAGAGACACTTGCCTCGTTTCTTCAAAGCTCTACTCGCTAGATTCAGATTAGTAAAAGTAATTAATTTTGATTCGAAATCGCTTAAAGATTTTTAGCGCAGAAGTCATTCAATCCGAAACTACCGAGTACGAGAGAAGACAAATTAATTTTCGTAAATAATAATTGTTTCTTTCTTTTTCTATTATTATTTGCGGTTCGGTATTTAGATTGATCATGATATATTTGTTAAGAACATTTCGTTTTAAGAATTTGACTAATTACATACTAAACACACGTAATTCAAGTTTTACTATCGTTAAACCAATAAAATGAAGCGATGAAAATTTTGAAAAGTTTATAACAGAATAACACGAAGTTCTTAACTGCCAAAAAAATGTTGCTACATAAGAGAAACTAATTTCTTTCTATTCTTGTTCCTCTTTTATTCCTGTCTATCTCTTGTCTATAAGCAGGTACTTAGAGATTCTTTTTGTAATACACGTACGTATAAGAATTCGTCGTTCTTCAGAGTTTTTGCTGAATCAATAGCGCGAGGATAATCTGTATCGTTTTAAACAGAATATAATAATGCAGCAATAATCGTGAAATTTTTCCAGAGGAAACATTTTCCTTGTACACTCGTTATAGTATTACAAAGTAAAGCGCACTTTTCGATTATATGAAAGTTGAGCTGAAGTCTACATACTAAATACCTATTCATTTCATTTTCATTGAACATCTTCCGAATAATTCGTAGCATCTTTAGAATTGTTAAACTACGATGGGAGGTAAAGAAATGTATACGAAGTGAAAAAAGTTTTCAATTTTTAATTAATATAAAACAATGATATTATTTGTTAAAAAGTCTAAAAAAATTTTGTTTACAGCCTCTTGTATGTACGTACTGCCTTGAGGTCGCCCTTGTTGGTAGACAGATGCTGAAAAGTAAAAATTGACATAACATTAGAATTAGTTTTAAACATCTAACAGTAGCCATTAAATATTTAATATCGTTCCTTTATAGATCTTGTATAATTTGTAACGTGATATTAACAAGAGTTCTGAATATTGCATGTTTATAAGATTTCAAAAGGTGGAATACTAAGCCTCTGGTTGATGGTAATTTAAATGCTTGTCTTGTTAGTTAGTGATGGATGTTGACCGATTTCCAATTCAACGTTACGTTTCTATTTAATAATAAAAAATTTTGCAGACCAAATGTTTCTTGATCGAATTGCATTTAACGATTCGTTTAACGATAACGTTCAAGAGAAACGTGTAAAGGTGCTCACAGCTTTCATCTCGGTGTCGGTGAACTCGTAAACCCGAATGATCTTCAGATTGTCGGTTACTTGCGTCTCCGTTCTGAAAGAGTCACCATCCTTCGTCGTGACGCTCTGTAAATTACGAGAATTTAAATTCTAGATATTCGTCTCAATTAATTTAATTTTTTACATGGACTATTTGATCGTGTCAACTTGCAATTTGAAATAGTCTCTTAGACAATCGTCCAGATATTCTATCACAAGTCTATAATGAATATCAGAAGTAGATTTCTTTTATCGAAATTACAATCGATATAAGATAAACATATATTCTACAATTCTGTTTAATCTACATTATTCTTATCGTAAAAAGTAAAAGATTCGAATCCTTGTAACTTCTTATGTTCAGATTAGATAATATTCAAAGTACAACAGTATAATATCAAAGTTCCAAAAAGAACTCGTCAGCCTCGAGTGTCAATTATTTTATTATGACGATCACTTCCTAACTGTTTTACAATTTCGGAGTTCGGAGTCACGTTATCTTATTAATAAAAATAAGGAATCGTATGAACCTGGAATTTACGATCCGGGGAGGAGGGTAGCTTCTCTTCGTAGGGCTCGCCGAGTTTGAAGGTCGCGGAGCTGGTCCTTCCGTCGGAGTTGACGGTGAGGGACCATTGGTCGCCGTTGTTTTGCACCTCGATCAAGGGTTTCGATTGCAGGAACACAGACGCTAGCTCTCCTTGTCCGAGGGCCTTCATGAACTCATCGAAGTTCTCGTGCGAAACGTATTGGTATTTGCCGACGATCTGCACCATCTTGACTGTGATCTCACGGTTCGATTCAGAGGAACGTACGCACAGGGTTGAACTCTAGCAACGAGTAGCCAGTCACCGCGGCGGACGTTCCTTTTATAAGATCATCAGGGGCTACTTGTCGTCATGCCAGCGTGTACGTGAATCAACACAAGCACAATCTCTGATCGACTGGGATAAGTGTCGAACGGATTATCGCGTACGCCGATTCTGTTGTCATTTCGCTAACACTATCGCCAGATAGCGAGTGGAATGGGAGGAAAATTCAGGTACTCCGTCTCCATTATAAATATGGAAAATTGTATTAAACCGGTAAATAGGAAATATCGAAAAAAGAATCTGAATAACTCGAATGTTTACGGAGTCACGTTCCTCGAGTACAAAGTTCATAAAAATTGTCTGTAAAAATGAATCAGCAAAGTGACGAATCGGTTATCTCCGAAAAGTTAAATAATTCAAAGCATGTTCGTTGTATTGGATTATCAAACTGTCAGTTCCAATCCCTTTAATGTAAAACAATCTGAACAGTTCCCTTCTAAACACCTTTGAACGAAGGACTACTTACGTAGTGTTTAACATGGCTAGGATCTATTAATTCGAGTAACTACTTTAACTAGACAATTAATGTTGCGCATTAGCGAATTGGACTAACCGGTTGTGATTGACGATTCTCTGGGTCTATGAACGCGTACAACGGGAACGGGTCTAGGAACGTGAAATCGCTGATGTTATTTGATTAACGAAAAAACATAATTTTCAGGTGTGCTGATCTTGCATAGATAAACGATGAATATCGATTTCGCGTTATCTCTACAAATAAGTCTCGAGCCCCCAGATCTTATAAAATGAATTAAAGTACAAAGAACACTGCACTTGTATTTAAAAATATTGCTACGTGCAAATTCTCAATTAAATTCCATAATAGATGAAAAAAATATTCTTCGGATCAAAAGAATTTGTCTAATCTGAGTTTGTTTCAATTAAATTTCACAATTTCTACTTTGAATTTATGGGAGTAGAAATTGGGCATTTACCTCTCTCTTGCCTCAAGTATATAAAATTTCTTTTCTTCTTCGACTGGTTCTTTTATCAAATTCAAACGAAGGACGATGGTTATATTTAATCAATCGTTTCGGAAAAGGAACAGCGTTTACCGTTTTGTTGCCGGGCTCCCTGGCACGCATACATGCAAACTTAATTCCGGTCGACGCGTCGCGATGCGACAGCCCGTTCCCTGCGATATGCGCCGTCTGTGATTTTAATAAAACACGTAGCGTGGGTCAAAGTATTGGTAGACGTGTGTGTGCGAGTACATGCATTCAAATGGGCGCGCATGGTTAATCGCGCGAAATGCATGCATGTGCGTGTGCGTAGTTTAATGCAGTCTGCGTTTCCGAGGCGCATTCAGCATAGTTGGGTTATTTATTGGCTCGCTGCACCGATTCTAACGCGTTCCTCCTCGTAAAAACGCGTCGCCACCGCGTTCGATGCACTGGTACCCCATCGGCGACACTCGCGTGTCAATTAAAATGAGGAGAGAAGTTTCGAAGCAACAGTCTTTTAGAAACACATAATAAATTATTATCTTGATTTATATTTTATATAGTTCAGTATGAAACATTTGAATTACGGATGTTCATACAAGGGTGTGCGTAGTTTTATTACTTATCATAAATGTTATACGACTATGACAGCATCGAACGTTCATAATCATCTTAATCGTAATTATCTGTATCGCATTTTCCGTCACGCTGAACTTTGCTATACTTCGACTTATCTCCTTTTATCAACAAAAGATCGCATCCACGATTTTTTATCGAATCCGATAATTGAGAGATCAATTTTTAGCTGATGGTATATTCTCACTTCACTTAATGTCGTAGCATTAAAATGTAAAAAATTCAAGAACGAAAATTCAGTACTGTTCTCATAACTTGTTTTCAGATACATGTGGCATAGAGTGGATATGAAGATTGTTTGGAATTTTGTTAGATTTCTTTTCGCAAGGTGCATACATATAAGAAAAGGTTGATTTCAGATTAGATAACTTATTGATGCAGCTTTTTATTTCGTCGATAAACATTTCTGATCCATTGGTATCGTTTATAATTTTTCAGTTATATCT
>NW_017166721.1:761734-799868 GCF_001652005.2 Ceratina calcarata | reverse complement strand
ATTTCGCAAAATTTGAAGGGGTGTACCCCTTGGAAAAATCTCGGAAAAATTGAAAAATTTTTTTTTCTCAAAATATCGAAATATATTCTAAAAAGCGTAAAAAATTAGTAAAGAAAAGCAAGTTGAGCAAATAGAAAATTTTCGTTAGTTGCACTGGGAAAGCAGATTGAACGAATCGAGTGATAAGAGGAACGTTCGAAAACGACGATTGCTCGAGTACAGTGGGGCAAGGGTTCGAATACGATTTTGGTACTTCTTTCTTTTAGCGAGGCGAGGCGAGGGATGATTGCCACTCGAGACTTCTGGTGCTTGGGGTTTTGGAGACGTGCGTAAGCATACGGCCTTGAATTGACAGCTAATTGTCAGTGATGAGCATACATCAAAGGCCTAGACGATCGGCAGTCACGTGATCTTCCGTTTCATATGGGATGAATGAGCTTATTCCCATTAAGAACCAGCCGACGTACACATATACATATGTAACTAGTAAATATCTGTACAATCTACGGGAGAAGTTTCCGCGCTCTCTCCATTTCAATTGTTTTAATACACCTTTTAAAGACCACACGATTTTATTAATGAAAATAGAAATTTTAATAAAACCATTAGTCAATGATAAAATGTTAAGTAATCGATTCCACTGATTTTCGCGAGCTCGATCATCAACATAGGCATATCAATGCAATCTGTTCTTTTGAACGCTGTTTGGAAAATTTTATTTTAACATACAGAATTTTCGAAATATCGAACGTACGTAAATTTTTCTAACTGACTGTATGCTGCGTACCTTTCGCAGTATAGTACTCGACAGTCAATTGAACTAACTGCTTTCTTCTGTTGATCACATCGGTGCGAATCACACGATCGATCATCGACCACATCCTGAGGTGGGTTCGTGGTCCCCCACTTTCACTCGCGTTACAAATACGAATTCTTCTATTTTGCATATCCCTTTCTCGTTTAGATTTCACTGTCATCGTTTGCCAATAAAATATTTCGTATCCTTCAGAGCACGTTTATTCTACGCACCGATCTAACTCGTTAAATACCGGAGTTAGAAAAAAAATGCACAGGACGTTTCTGATAGAAGACGTCAGTGCCTAAGACCTCTGTATAAAAATTTCATTTAGTATTCAGAAAATATAAAAGATATTACTATATTAATAGTTAAAAATGATACACTTTTCGATAATATTAACAGCTTTATTTATCTTAATCCGCAAGAAATTTAAATCACATTGACATATTCGGTGGACTCGTTTACATTCTTTTAACTAAATACACATAATAGATCGAATATAAAAATATGTACATAAATTCTTTCCATTCAGATTTAGTTTCTGCTGAATTTCACAATTCAATCAATGACATTTCGTGTGCGTCTAACAAAGTACAGTATAATTTGTTGTACCGTGTACTTTTATTCCTATTTTCTATATTGTATTAAAAAAAGAACTTCATATAATCCAGAACGAACATTTTCTTTTGGATAAATGAATGTCTGTACCTGTAGCGCATCGATCCTTTCTTTCTCAATTTCCTTCGTGTTCGATATTAAATAGAAGACATCTCCGCCAACAAAAGCTTATTAAAATTTATGTCACGTGGAAAATAATTAGGACTGGAAGAAACGAATAGCGACACTTCTTTCCGTAGTTTCGAACACTTGGGAAAGAAAGGATTAAGAATACGAACACCAAAGAGCTATACATTGTAAAAATGTAAACGATTTACATCCATAAATTGACACCCCATACATAACAATAAAAAAATTAAATAACTCGCAAATGAACACATTAAAATGGTAACAAAAGTCGTGAACGCGCACAACTTTTCGTCATTTCGAAGTCTTTAATGCATGTCATTTAGAATTTCAGTTGTTCGTCGTACATAAAAATATATATAGATATGTTCGTTTAATTAAATTAATAATAAACAGCTTTATATATGTATACATATACATAACTAAAATGCGATGATGTGGCATATAAAACAAGGATATCCTTTCTATATACACGATCAACGTTGGCGCCGCATCCGCGCGCTATGTTCACCTAAGCTGATTAGAATACTATCATCCTTTTTAAGTACAAGGCATTCGTGTGCAAAAGATTTCGCTGCCTATAGTTTACATAGACAAAATAGTAAAGGGATAAAAGCCCCAAGAGCTACGAAGACTGGCAACATCACTGCGGAATCGTCGATCGAGTAAGGATCTGGTGTCCTGGGTCCGCTTGTGTGGCGGCTGCGAACGGTAGATTCCTCCTCGTCTTCCTGAATATTATGATACTCTTCCGGCTCCTGTGGAATCGGACCCAACTGTGGTATATCTAAAAATCATCAAGAGGATATCACATGATTCCGAACATCCTACAAAACAAGGATAGTACCTTCTATATTTCCCTTTATCACAGCAATGGCATTTATCTTTGGGTTGTCTCTGTAACCCTAGAATTAATTGTTAAACACCAGTTAAATCGAGTTGTAGAAAATATTAATAGAAAAGGCTTTGAAAGAAGGTATAATACTTTTATGAATTCGACTCTGATCTTTCCAGCTAGTATATCAGATTCCTCATCGTTGTATATTAATTTCCCATTCTGGACTTTGAATGGGATGTATTCATCGTGAGCTATGCCACGACCGACCCTCTCGAAGATGTCCAAATCAGTGACAACTGTATGATCTCCATTTAAGACCACGTCAAACACCTAGAACATGAAGCTACGATAATTAACGGAATTATATTTTGAGATACTTAAAAGAGATATTTATAGGAACAAATATATATGATTACCTTCATGTTTGGAGAGTTGAAATAAACCTCACAGAACTTCAATATCATTACATAATCACCGTCTCCGCTGATAGGAATATCGTATCCGAAGGTGCTATGATGATAGCGTTCGGTTTGATACAAGATCTGATCAATTGCGTTCACCCTGCCGATAATTAATTGTTTCCCGTAATCAGATGCTGTCCCAACTTTGCCCATCAAAGGGTCTTTGGAGTAACGAATCCCATAACTGTCAGTGTGTCCTTCTCCTCCAGAATTTATCGCATAAATAACTTCTAAACTCCGTAGACTGTGTACACAGAAGACGACCAGCAGCGTCGATATCGTCAGAAAACGTACTTCCCATTCCATAATTACGTTTAGTTTTTATTTATTATTTTACGAAACTCAACTTTCTTCGTACGACAATGTGCTCATAATTTCTCGCAACCGGTATGTGAGGTTACATTTAAAGTAAAGACACATTTAAGGCCAGCGGTGCATCGATATTTAATGCGTAAACAAATTTCGATGCCATTCGTAACGAGTCGAGTTCTGTGCCGAGTACCTTTAAAATACTGCACGCTGCTGTTTTGTCAACAGAAATCACCCGCGTAGATCACAGACACGAACACGAATTACGTGATTTTTAATCACACGTTGACACAATCACGTTTTCTACTATATAGTATAACACGTATACATATCTATGTATAATTGTATACATATGTAAACGGTCAGGCTAAAGGAGCGTAGAAAATCGCCGGTGTATACTTATGTAGCAAAATTATAGGAATGGCACATGATGCACCGATCGATCGGTCTTAATTAGCGTATTACGAAGATGTTTGCCGGTTTCTACGAAAACGCGTGTAAATCTAGAAATCTTTTATCAAAGCACGTGGAACTGAATGTATCAGATCCCTACAAAATTTAGCTTTGGCAGCACTATCGAATTCGACATTGCTCTCATTTCCTCTCTGGTAGTGTTATTCTACTGTCTAATCATACGCGTAAGAAATAAAGTGATATTACATTAAGAAGGACTCATAGACCAAGTAATACACGTAACTCTGTTTTACAGACGCATAAAAGGCATGCCTGTTAAATAGAATCTAAAGCGAGATCATAAACTAGTGATACTAATTGAACATTCAACATGACGTGGTTTACAAACGTAATACGAACGAGCATTAAAATTTGGACGCCACAAATAATGCCTGTGAGATTTCGGTACCATGCGGAGAAGGTGGCAAAAGGTCCGCTCGTAAGACGTTACGGGTACAAGGATCCCATAGACATGCGAGGACTTTTACCACGCGACGATAGGAGGGTAAAAAGCATGCCGATATACAGACCGAAGGATGTATGGGTGGAGAGGAGAGCTTTGTTCGGTCAAAACGATTACATCGATATTTTGGGAACCGATCAACTTGATCCGACGAAAATTTCATACAACGTACCGTCTTGGTTAAGAGGTGTCAAGGGTCAAGAATATCAAGTTTTGTTGAGGAAAGAGAAGATGTGGAAGAATGGTATATTTCCAATAGCTAGGCCATCCAAGTGGCGGGACATGAAGAAGAGAATTAAATATTTATATAAATTCCTAAATAGAAAGACGAAAACTTTCGCTAGCTCCCAATGATGTACTTGTTTGTAATGTAAGAAAATATAGTTACTTTTAATATTTCTTAAATATCCGGCTGAGTTCTTGTTTCCAGCATTACGCTTAAACCCCTTGGATACGACGATAATAACGGGACACGCAATACCAAAATAGAAAATAACAAATTTATTGACGAATAATCAGTTATTAGATTTAGTTGCGACCATGGAATAGAGCGAATACTTTTTCCTGCGCAAATACTTCGTATCGACGAATAATCTATTGTAAAAACACGTTTGATTGCTCGCTTATATACACACACGCACAGTCAAGCATGATGTCGTTACAGCCACAAGGTACATACATTTCTGGCAAAAAATATGAATATATATCTATATATAGCTTAGTAAGTACAATCAAGAGAAGATTTTAAAATGATTAATACAGATCGTATGATCCTTATCTATAATATGTACAAAGAAAATTGCGAGTATTGTCCATTTTCTTAAAAAAATAGCAATAAATCTTACAGTCGTAAAACTACGATAACTCGTTAAAGATGTTGCAAATTATGTTTAGCACACGTTTCGCGATGGCTGCATGCCCGAATGCATTGATGTATTTTTAATATTTACATTCATCGTTCCTTGTATCTCTACAAACAGAGGAGAATACTATTCTTCGTAGGTGCACAGAATTTTCAGTAACTTTTTTATTGCGATCGGTTTCATCAGTAAAATTATAATACTGTTTAACGTAATAGTAACTTCAGACTTTTTCACACGAGACGCGAGATTTACGTCAGGCAAGTCACCATCGCGAACGAAACAACACAAACGACTTTTACTATGTTTAATCTATGTACATAAACGTAATGGCAGTCACTTAAACTTTTAAAATATTAGAAACAGCGGTTATATCGCTGTGACTATATACTTGAATAAAAATAATGATAGATTTATAAATGATTTTGCAAGAATGACAGTAACGTAGTTTCGTAGTGTTTACTAGCGTCCAGACTTCTGAGACTGTGTCTTTCGTTAGGATAAACTTGTAGCTGATATGGTTTCCCAGACTTTACGAGGGCATTGATCAATTGGCTCGTATGGAAAAAGTGTACATTCTCGTCTATGAGTCCGTGAATAATCAACAATCTATTTTCCTCGTCCGGGAATTTGTCCACGTACGTCAAAACCGATCCAGACATGTATCCGTGAGGATTGTTTTGAGGCAAGTCCATATACCGTTCGGTATATCCAGTATCGTAAAAATTCCAAGAAGTGACTGGTGCACCAGCAATGGCTAACTATAAGATCACATACGCGTATATACGTATGCACGAAAGAAAGTCGACGAATTCGTTGAAGAACAAAATTACCTTGAATATTTCTGGATGTTGTATGAGGCCCATTAGACTTAGATATCCTCCGTAAGACCAACCGTGTATCGCCACACGATTTAAATCGATGTAACCAGTAGTCTCCGCTAACCATTTTAGTACTTCGACCTGATCGTCCAATTCGACGGATCCCATTCTATGTTGTAAATGACTCTCAAATATTAAGCCTCTGTGATGCGAGCCACGAGAATCGATTAGCACCACGCAATAACCTTGAGCAGCCAACATATGCATCCTTAAATGCCTCATTCCCTGTGATATGCATGTAGAACGTTTTATTCTCCCTTGCATCGGACTTGACATTGTTTCTTATCGTAAATGCGTACCTTGAACGTGTTTGATACTAATTGCACTTCGGGTCCGCCATATACGTTCAATATCGTAGGATATTTTACACCAGGTTGAAAATTATGAGGTTTAAAGATCATCGAGTAAATCGTATCTCCGGACGATATCTTATGCGTATAAATTTCCGGAGCGAATAATTCTGATTCAGGGACGGATGGTTCTAACAGATAACCGACGGGAGTCAGAGAAATACTTTCCACTGTCCAATCTGATTGCGATATTTTAAAGACCTGAGAAAAGAAAAGATCAATCGAAATACGCGACTAGCTCGCCTAGATTTGTCCGTAGAATAATTGTACCTGACAAGTGGGTAGAGTTTTGATAGAGCTGTAGACGGTCACCAGCATCGTGCACTCTTTATTAAAATATATACTATTGTGACTGTAGCCTGGTCTCGTGAGTAATCTTATTTCTAGCGGTCGTCGAAGCGACACAGCATATACGTGCTGTTCTAATGGACCTTCGCGCAAAGCACAAAAGTAAACGATCGAGTTCATTTCGTCCACCCATAATTTTTTCCCCAATACTTCCCAGTCTCCTTGGGTCAACGCTACTTTCGAAGTGACTCGAGGTTGCAAGAACATACTATCCATTTTATCTAAAGGTTCTTCAACTTCATTATTCAGACCTGCGATGAACAGATCGAGGAAAATGTAATATATGAATATGCAATTGATTACATCGTATTCGTTTGATGGATTACCCGCTATGTTGGACGTTATTAAATAAAGGTGCCTGAAATCGGATTCCTCGCTACCCCAGAGAAACTTCACTTCGGCCGAATCATCGGACGGTAAAAAGTAGAGGAGGTCGTTAACGTTGATCCAGATCGAGCTCTGTTCGGAATATATCACCTGAACGCTTGCCGACGATGGCGTGAAATGATTTTCCGAATTATAAACGTTAGGCGGTGGTTCGCAAAAATTATCCACAGACAATAAAACTAATTCGAGTCTTTGCTGTTTTCTGTCCAACAGTTGCACCCAAACACTGTAGTCATAAAAGGATATATTGTAGAAACGAACGTTTCGAAACAAACGAAGCAACGCAAAATAATTCACTTACTATTGAGCGTCGGGTGTCCATCCGACCCTTACCATGTACTCCATCCACGGAAACATGACGTGCAACGGATATTGGAGTTCCAAAATTTCAGTATCAACGATTTGTAATGTTTCGGTCAATCGGAATTGCACCATCTTGAGATTACTTCTAGCGTTCGGTGTACCAGCCCTGGGAAATCTGAACTCGTCGATTTCCTCGGAATTCAACGTCGAAGGGAAACAAAATATTTTTACGTCGCTCTCATCGATCTCTTCGTACACTATTCTATAAATACCGTCCTTGGATTTTGGTTGCCACCAATACCCGGTATACCTAGATAAATTGATCGCGTTCCGTAAACCATGCGGGTACCAATTCATATTTCACAAACCTGGTAAACTCTTCTTGCATCACGTAAGACGGAGTTCCAGCGGTAAGAGGATCGTTCGCTAGACTTTTACCGCCTTTCCTTGCGTGAGTCAATCTGACAGAGGAACCCGTGATGCTATGGGATAAATACAAATCGCCCGAACACGTGTGAGCGATTAATGCATTATTCCACGGACAAATTTGAGGAGATAATTTCGCACCAGACGTTGACATACGAATCTCAGATGGAAAAAGAGGTCCAGCCTGATGTAGAAACGTTTAACGTTATTTAAATCTTATAGGTAAATTGGAAAGTGGCTGAAAAAAGAATTACCATAAATCCTGTATCTATACATTGATAAAGGCTGCTCGCAGCTGGAAAAACCAACTTCCCACTATCTAAATGAATCTCATAACTAGTAATGCCCCACGTAGCTAATCTTTTCCTTTCCCACAATAACTGTTCTTCTCTCGATAATCGTTTGGTACTAGAAACCCTGCAAACAAAGGTATAGAGAGATAAAATAGCTCTTCTTTTTATCACTGTGGATTACTCATTAGATGTTACGTTTGAAAATTTGCTTCTATGATCGGTTGCCAATGAAGACGATATCCGTTAGCATGATCAGAATGCGAGATGTCCACGTAAAGCAATGTGGTCTCCCATCCGTTACTCGGGCTACTAAGAAAATATATTCTGGTCCTGGAACAATAGACATTTCTTGTTTGCAAAAAGAGAATGAAACGTAGAAGAAACGTAGAGTCTCTGAGTCAAATGGGTAAACTATGGGTCGAGCAATGTTCCTTACCGTCCATCTGGTAAAGATCGAAACGTTATAGATCCGGGCACAGAACCGACCGATACTCCGGATAATTCTCTCCGTAGATCGCTGACAACGCCTCTCAATTCTGACCAACTCCTATGGGTTATCGCGATCTCAGACGGACTCCGGTCGCCTCCTTCGTTGCAGGTCTCCATATTTTCCCGTTCCCACTCCCGTTTTTGGCAGATCATTTATCGAGAATGCAACACTTCGGTAGGATCATGTCAACGAGTTCTCGAGAAACGGTGTCGCAACCCCGTGAATTCGACGAATTCCTCGGTAACCGTGCATACAGCTCGGTCACAGGTTATGTCTACGAACGATCCTCACTTTCACCTTCTCGCCGAGCTTGGCCTCTCCCTTCTGCTCACGGCGAGCCACGACATTAATTTCGAAACGGAATCGTCACCGCGAAACCTCGAACAGTTCCGAGGGCCGAACGGCTGCCAAAAACTGTCGGCCGACGACGTACCGCGATTTGGCTATCTTGACAGTGACAATCCCGTCAAATCCCGCCTGTTGGCAGTCGGAAGTCGGATTGTCACAAAGATGTTAACACGTGAACCAAGGCGTATACGTATGTGAAGTATATTTACGCTGTGTCGCGTTACGAGAGCAGAAAAGATAACGAATCTTTCTCTTCCCTGTTTTCTTTTACTTCTCTACCTCTCTTTCGTTCACCTCGATTGAAAGTAATGGAACGCGAGCCCGAGTCTTTTTCAAAGTTTCCCCTCGTTACTCCCTCGCTTACACTCTTTGAAAACGAGTACACGTTTTCCCACACTTTTATTCGCAAATACAGTAGGCATATGCAGCCCGGATGAAACTACGCGCAGATGCGAATTTTCCAATGTCAGCGACTCTCAACGGGCGGTGCTCGAATGCGGTTTCCGTTAGGAATTGATAGGAACGGAAACGATAGTTTAGTAACGTTCGATGAGTAAATATATAACTGCACGTTAACATTTTTGTATAAATGGTATGACGGCATATTTCCTATTGCGCGTTCTCCCTGGACTTTCCTATCGCGAATATGAAAAACGTACTTTGTTTACGTCTTCAACTTAACTTTTAATGTACACGTGTACGCATGCATACAAGAGGAGGTATGTGTGCCACGCAACGTCGCGGCTAATATTTCTGTAGCTTAAACACGAAATTTTCGCAATTGCTCTCGACCCGAATTACGGTTCCAGCGATCTCGTATATTCCGACGTGAAATATTCAGCGTTCCCCTTTTTCCGAGGCCCTCGTTTCATTCGTTACACTTACGCATCTTTAAATAATTCCCCCGACCTCGTAAACCGCTTCGCTTTCAACTTCGATCGTGTTCCCAGATCGTGAAAATATTCACGGGACGGGCTGACAAGCGAACAACGGACAATCGTCGACGTAAGGCGGCCAGAACTGTCAGGATCTCTTCGCTCGTTGAAACTTGCCAACAGGTTACTAGCTGTGGTTCGCGTCGACGAATCGTCCGCCGTATTTATTGAAATCGCCTAATTCGATTGCAGAAACGTGAGGATGTCGTTCGGCCACTTAAGGGTACCGAGGTGTTTCGTAATGTATCCGTACTCGTTCAAGGATGTGGTTACAAAGTTCGATTTCTTGACCGTGAAAAAGATCAAGCAGAACTGGTCGGTAAGACTAACTCAATTGCCTTGTACGACGCGATGATAACGATCGCGGTAACTATTTAATTTTGAGCCATGACTATTCAAACGAATTTGCATGCCCGACATTATGTAAGCTCGTACGCATACATATGCATCGACGAATAATGCGAATAATTGAATGATTCGGCCGAGATTTGATAGGTCGAAGCTTAAATCACGGCCACGCAACGTTACGCGTAGTTTGCATATGTATTTCGGTGATGAACTTCGATCCAGTTTCTCGTATCGTCGGCTGGATGTGCGTTACACTGAAATAAGTTTGAACGTCCGATTCGTTCGTCGCAAACAGCGTGTGCTGCGTTTCCTTCCCAGCACAGGTTGCCCTGTTTCGTTCAGCGTACGAGTCGACCCGTTAAAAGCTCCCGTAAATATGAAATGCATCGATTTAAATATTGAAGCCAAGCTACGCCGAGAACGGCGTACGAGTAGCGATCAATTAGACGCAATAAGCACCGGAAGGAAATCATTTAATTTTCATTCTATTATCTACTCGGGCTTCGCAACATTTTCATTGCCGGCGGATGTTTTCTAATATGTAGTAAAAGTTCCGCGACGTTGTGTGCCAGAGCGGCGGAGGAATAACCATGAAAAAACAGAGTGGCCGACCAGCCGAGCAACCTAAAGGCATCAAAGATTTAGGCTCCATATCTCTTTACCCCGTCACTCGTCTCTCTCCTTCGAACTTCTGCTTCTACTACTCGTATACAGAGTGTCTCTTGCACTACCCTTCCTCCTTGCCGCCTCTCCGCGTCTCGCCATCGACTCCGCCGAACAAGTGAACTATTTATTAGCAGTCTGAAGGAAGATACTGCGAATGTGCATTTCGGCCAAGCAGAAAGGGCGCGTCTAGATCTTTTGAATGTTTTAAAAATACCGAGGCACACCTGGCGAGCATCACCGGCGGAACGAGCTCCTCCGAGCCCTCGCGTCGATACGCCTACGGGTTTTAAAAAACATTTAGTGCATCGCGCGGTTTATGCATATTTACAGGACTGGAATCTTGAAATGCGGAAAAGGCAACCATTCGATTTCATTTCCCTTATCCTGTTCATCCCTGTTTCTCCGAGCTTCGTCTACGGCCGACCGTATACCGAATGTTTCGGGGGGTGGAAAAGTGATAAAGAAGTCCTCGAAAAGCTCTTTAGACCGAAGCGACGTTCGCGGAATATTAGATGCCGGTTCGCGATGAGACGTCCGGGTATCCGCGATCTATGGCTCGGATCTGGCGTTAAACGATCGATAAATCATGCGCGAAACGAAGAGACGCGGGCGTCGGTGGGAGGATGGTTAACCATCCTTGCGAATTGCTCCACTTTTCTCATAAGCCATATCGTTCGGCAGATGCAGGCTACTTACGGCCACTGATCCGTTCGAGTCCTAGCTAAAACGACGATAAACCGGGATAAAAATAGCGAGAACGATGTCGCTGCTAGTAACTAAACCCGCGCTAGATGCGATCAGATCAATCTTTCGAAATCGTTGAGAATCTCGTCGTAGCGCATTTTTACTTACCTCCTCTGGTCGTAATTCAAGCGGCTGCGTTGACGCGACTCTCTTGCTACCTCGTAGCGCGCGTGATAATATGAAAGAAAATGTGGATGGGAAATAATTTTCTTCTCATTCAGGAGAAGGGGGCTCATTTTTTTCTCACACTTCTCGTCGCGATACACGCACACGCTCGTACGCACGTGTTGCATCGATCATACCAATATCGATTTCGACCTGTGTCTCAATTACAAGATATGAAATACATATAGGATATAAAGTTTCCCCCGTATAATGTATCCATTTTCTGCCTATCGTTCGAGATACTCTCGGGGTTGGGACTAGGGGATGGAATACGGGATACGTATAGATATACAAACGGGTAGGAAGGGCGGTACGTTCGAAGCGTGGCACGGTGGATGCGTGTAAATGTCCTCCTCATCCCCGGCGCGCATCTTCTCCGGAAAAATATGCCCAGCTGTCTCCCCGTATCGCTTCTCTCCGTGTTGTTGCGATATTACGCGATGAACTAGGAGCAGGGTATAAAAGTGGAAGGTATAAATGGACGAGAGTGACTCGTGCTATCGAATGACGAGCTCCTTCGATCGACGTACCCTCGATCTCGTGCTCCTCTTCTTCTCGTACCTAGAAGGGATCGACGAATTCGACTCGCGATCGTTAACGTAAAACTCAGCTTCGTTCGAGTTCGACCGAGGAGATTTTAATACACATAAAATCGATAGCGTGTCGTAAGTTTCGTAATCAATTTTCAGTGGTAAGCGGCGGCTATCTAGTATCACCGCGGGATAGTCGTTGATATTTATCGGGGTCCGACGGAAGGGCGACGGTGAAATTTCCGAGGCGGTTTTTCTTTTTTCCTCGCTGCGGCCGCAATTTAACCGACAGGGGCGTACATAACGCGTGCCCTTGGGGGGTCCCAATATCGATTTTCCTGCTGCTCGTTTCTTTCTCCACCGCCCACGCCATAGCCTCTCCCTCGGATCTCTAGTAAACCAACGACGTGCTCGGAAAACCTCTTACCGCGTCATTCGTTGTTTCCCGAGCTGTCTCTCCTGAAATTCTTATCGGGTGCGGGATACGAACTCGCGGGGGAAGGCCGTTCGTCCACGCGTCCCGTGTCCGCTCGCTCGATGAAGGAATGAAAAGAAGGAGTTGTACTTTTCAATTTGCGTGTATAATTATAGCGAATAATCGTGGCGATGGTGACGAAAGTAATGATGACACAGTAATATAGTAGTAACAGAGATAGTGACAAAAATAAATATAATATATAACTGTACAAATGATTTGTACCGTTCGCAAATAAATAGTTGATAACGCTCCTTTTCGTCGTGCCGTTGTTGTAGTATCCGGTCGCGTGTTCATCCCGTGGGAGACAGCCAGCTCTGTCACGGCCTTCTCCCCCTCGCCTCTCTTCTTTTCCTTCTTCTCCTCATCCTACGTCTTTTGGAAAAGGCGTGCCGCCCTCGGGGAGGCTGCCAGTCTTTCTCTTCAATTTGTAACTTTCAAAACGTAACTCGCCGACTCCGCGATATACTACGTACGTACGTACCGCGAGAGATTCTAAATTCCTAACTAGAAGTCGAGACTAGACTAAAGGACTAGGATCGAAAACCTGTTTCCTCGAACGAGCCACGATATCGACGACGAGTGCGCGTTCTCGTTGTCTCTGCACGTTCTACGTTCTACATTCGCTCCAAAGTTTGCCTGTTCATTCGTCGACGTACCCTCGACGATATCGTCGTTCGATTCGAGCAACAGTATTCTTTTCGTACACTTACGATAATGCACACTCGTGGTATGTACAGTTTTTTTTTTTTTTTTGTACTCGATTAAAACATACAAAAGCTTTAACGCAGCGTGAACCACGGTCCTTACACGCGTCGTACGATACAATCGTTCGAATTCGTCAGACGCCTACTACCTACGTCCATCCCGTGCCATTTCGACTCGTCGCCGTTGAGGTATAATTCCATAAATCCCTATCGTAATCGTAACAAAATAACGTCTTGCGATTGGTCGATCGTGGATACAATCCGTCCTCGTCTTCTTCGCTCTCTCGTGCCACGAGACAGAGAGTACCGAGAGATGCGATCTCCGATTATTACTTCCTGCAAAATGTCCATTTTTCGTTCGTTCGTTCCTGGTAGCAATCGTTGAGCCACCGATGCGGTTACAAAATCTTCGGAACCGCCTCGCTACCGTCAACTATCGTATTTTTTTTTTTTTTTATATAGAGCATGGAAATATAGAGCGAGCGTGTCGACTCGCGGAATGTTTCGTTTTCCCTCGAAGTTACTTCGCACGCTCCGGAATCGTTCATTAGAAATTATCCTATCCTAAGTGCAATGCTTATCCCTTTATAATTCTAACCGTGACTAACTCGCTTCTGCTACATGCTAGCCCTCGTATAAAATAGGCCACATCGTTGTTGAGCTTCGGATCACCGCGCGACGCCGAGAGATCGGGCGCGTCTTCGATCTCGAAATTCCTCTCACGCCCGCTTTATCACAGAAAATTTCTGTCGGAAGAGGCGACCGACCTCGTCGATCGACGATCGCGAACTTGTTCGGCGAACGCCACGCGATACGCTCGTCTTTGGAAATTCGTTGCAGAGACACGCGCTTCTCGAGGCGCGCGTTCTCCTTTCCTTGTTTCTACGGGTTTTATTATATACCAGCGGCCACGTTCTCGACCAAATTAAGTATAAGTGAGTAAGTAAGTAAGTAAGTATATACGTATACATAAACGTCTCTCTACTTAGACTCTAAAACATTATCCATTACGTCAGCTGCAACTATACTAAAAGAGTATGTAAGTTGTTTCAAGTATTAAAAGGACTGCTACTGTCTACGATGCGGCAAGAAAGTTAATCGAACAAGGGTTACTCGTATCGTGAGAAATGAAAGAACGTGTTCGTTTCGGTCCCCGCGCGTTCACAGAGCATCTACGTCCCTCGCTTTTATTAAGCGTATTCGTATATTAATGAAAAAGGAACTCTTCTCGTTTGTATCTGTCCTCGGACTGGACGATGCGCTCCGTGCACGCGCGGGTCTTCTCACAAGATCGTTTCTATCGGATCAATATACAAAAGTTGTTTAATCTAAATCTTATTCGATCAGCGACTCGCGATAGAACGATTCGTCGATCTGACTGAGTACACAGTCGGTGATCGAATGAAGAAGAAAAAAATTCTCTAAGTCTCATTAATTGTTGTTTTACGATAATAACTACTCTTGCACCAATCACCAAAACCAAAGTCCTCTCGAAAAAGTTTTCATACGGTCTGCTCGTCGTAGGTCGTAGACACTCGATTCGAGTGAGACGTGTTACTCGAACAAGCTACTGGTTCGTGATCGAGAAACAAAGTGAATACCAAACGTTAAAATCGATATTACATCCTAACGTCACGTTACGCACACACGTCGATTTAACTCTATCTCGCGTAGCTGTCAGAGGGATAAAGAGCTTTCGCGGAGACTGTGCAGAAAAATAATTATCCCTCTTTTATTGTCACTCACCTTTGACCGCTAATTCCCCTCGTCGCGTGAACCCTACCGTTTCGTAAAGAACAGTCGTCGTGTATCTCGTCTCTAATTATGATAATATCATGAGTAAGCCCTACACGAATCGCAAGTTAATGTACACGCAGTTGTTTCATGCTTCGTTCAAGTTACAGTTTGGATCGTCTGAAAATGTTACGAAGAAACGACCAAGGTACGGGGTGGGTGGGAGCTGGGGATCGGGAGAAAACCATGTAGCTACAGATGTGCACTACTGGCCATACGAAAGGGAAGAGAGACACATACACCTGTCCTCGAACGGTGAAAATTCGAGAGCTGTTGACGCGGTGGCGACAGAGCGTCTCGAAACACGGCCAGCAGCGCAAACAGGGGCCAATTAACTACTACAAAACGATTACCAATATGGATCTATGTATATATTGTATGTACACGCGCGCGCGCGCGCGCATCGACAGATCGATAATTGCAACGTGGTGCTTTATTTTACGTTACACTACACATATAACCACATATTTATTTAACGGGAATGTAGAGTACAGGGGGATAGTATCGGTCCTTCGACTCTCCGTTACAACTTTTATAAAATCTTGTACGAATCACGCGTCGAGCCGAGGTGTCTCGCGTTAGGAAATGAGATTCGTGGTCGAATATAAATGTCCCGGGCTCCTTGGTGTAGTAGGGAATGGAAATAATAGATATCATCAAGCGATGTTAGCGTGGAATAAGAGTGTTTTTAATGTCTTCAACAACAACAGGTACAGTAACCAGTTTACCTGTAGTAAATACCTCGATAATTATTCTTTCGACATCCCTTTCCCTGTCGCTCGATCCATTCTCTCCCTCGCATTCGATAAACAACGCACTCCGACACACAGCCGTATCTTTCTCCCTTTCTCTCTCTCTCTCTCTCTCTCTCTCTCTCTCTCTCTCTTACTCTTTCTCTCTCGCAGTGTCACCGTCTATGTCTCTTCTATTTCGCTGCGATCAACACTACTAATTAACCGATCCTCGCTTATTACTGTCTCGATTTATCGCTCACCCATTAAACCGGGTAACTTGATTAGATGGGCTCGCGCTACGCTCGTCTTACTATTCTCGTCTATCTAACTAGTCGACTATAAGTACTACGGTTGTGTTCGTTCGCGGTGTCTGGGTAAACTTACTCGGAGTTTTAGATTTTGTCGTCCTTCCAATGAACGCGCGCGTCGTCGACCTATCGTACGGAATCGCGTATCACTCAAGCGCAATCGGGGAAGCAAGAATCAACCAACGGGAATAAGCTTTTTCGAAACCTCTGAGGCTCCGTGACTGACTGAGAAGCCGACTCGCGGAATGAAAGAGTACGATTCGACGCGCTATAAGTACTATCGCCACTGTACACGGTAGCAGCTGAACGATGATGCAACTCATGGGACGTGAATGACGCGAAAACGTTATTGCTTGGAACTGTCCGATGGTTGATGATAAGAAAACGTTCAACGTCGCGAAATGACCTATCTAGCCTAACGGTCGTTACTATCGGCTACGCGCTAAACGAGAGAAAAGGGGAACCTAGTCGTTTCTAGCTTTCGAATCGCGATCGACGAAACGGGACTTGAGTTCGAAATATGCCCCTACTTTGTACACTCGCGATCTATGTACGCGTGTCCACCGAGAACCGGTGTAAAAAAATCGAGTCTCGTACTAGCCGATTACGCTACGTCTACTCAAACGAAATCGATAACCGTCTGTACCGCGATCAACGATCAGAACGCTGAAGAACTCTGATTCTCGCGACGTGTGATATCGCGCCTACCCTCGCGTTTCTAACAACGTTCGTATCTCGATTAGATTAAAAAAATATATGTACTTATACGGAATATCGCGTACGCGATTTAACACCTATATCGGTACGGGTGACAAACTCTAGGCGACTTTTAGGTAATGGTCGTTATTTAGAATTTCGAACGAACCTGAAATAACATCTCATTTTTTATTATTCCCTCGTCGAGGATCATACGACCAAGTCTAATCGTTTCTAAATTTCGTATCGTTATAGTTTATCAAAATCCGGCGCGTATGTACAAAAAGTAACGTCGATCGCGGTCCCGTGAGAGACGATTCATCGGCATGCTTATTTCGATGCCGAAAGTCTCTCGAGTCTCATTTTCAGCCGAATCGTCGAGGTTTAACGAGCGATTTTCGCCTTCTCTCTTTTTTTTTTTGCACTTCAGCCCACGCGCTTCGTCCGCAATTTTTAGAGCGTAAAATCGTGACACAAAAACCGAGCTTTTACATCGATTCGACGGAGAAAACGCGATCCCATTGCCAGGGCGCCGCGAAAAGAGAACAGTCCGTGGAACGTAAATCTTTTCGCAAAAAAATAGGATGAATTAGAACTGGTACGTGATCCTTGGATCAGGATCGAAATGAAAACGAAACGATCGACGAATAATTGACCACCTCGACGTGAATGACAAACGCGTCGCCGTCGTATTGGTAAAACGCAGTAGGTGAAACTAGCATCGACTCCTGGCTTCCTCGTCGAATCGCGACGACTTTATGAAAAATCGTTCTTCGTCCTCGAATATTAGTCGGCTGTTCGTGAAATGCATTACCCGTTATACATATACGCATATTTGTACATATATATAGATATTTATATTTTATAATTTATCCGTTTGCTCGTGTACGCGTATAATATACGTATATATATCTATATATTTATATGTATATATGTAGTGGAAGAACAAGACGCCGACACGCATCTGTCGGCCTTAAAAAAGCGCTACGAAAAACGCGCGGGTCCCATTTCGAAAGTGTGCCTCGAAAAGTGAATCTGAAAAGGAAAGGGAAGAAAAACACGCACATCGCTTTCGCGCGTCCTCGCGAGAGGAAAGTGCGCCCAACTATTTCCGTGAAAGGAACGTCGCCCTCGAGGCAGCCTCTCCTGACGCGTCGAACATTGAAAATGTCCCGTCGCAGCTTCCGTGTACTCGGATGCGACTCGACTCGAGCGCGATGGAAAGAGCTTGACCGTGAAACCGATTTTGAATCTCCGCTCGATTCGAGACGACGACGGTACCGATGGCGAGGGATACCTGGTGGTGAGCGATGGCAGTGGCGATGATCGTTGGCGAGATGAGCGATTTACAAAGGTAAAACTCGTTCCTCGAATCACGCACACGCTACTATTTAAGGTAAGGCCTCGCTTTGCCTCTATTTAGTACGACCGTCTCGTATCGTCGCGTCACGCGCTACCGAAAGACTCTGCGGGACGTTCTCTCGCTGGATGAACGCGCACGTAAGTGAGGAGTACGTATGCCCATCAAGGATTTGGGTTCGGGCGCTTCGAACTGCGCGCGAACACGAGATAATCGTTCAGAGAAAACGTGTCGTTATGTAGTATTGTATGTACAAAATCGTTGCACATGCACCGTTCTTACTCGTCAGCCTGTTTACTGGCTGTCGACGACTACACGAATGCGACGTTCTGCCATCGAATTATGCCGAAACAAACGGTCACAGCGGTTCAAGTCTCTCGATTCAAGAACGAGTCTAACACTTGCATATAGAAAAGTTTGTAAAACGGAAGAAGGAATAAATAGGTACGCGCAGTTCGTTCGAAACTCGTTCTCGATCGAGCGAGCCTCCAGAATTCGTGAAACCAACGAAACAAAATTATATCTCGTTTACGCATATCGCAACTACGCCTACGCCATCGATGGGTTTTAGCTTGGTTCACGACTAGCAACATTTACTATGTGTATTACGATGCGTGTGGGTAGAAATGGGTATCGGCCTCCGGCTCGTTACAAGCGCCGGAGAGATTCGTCAGATCGACGGTAAATAATGCTCGCAACTAATACGCTAAATCTCGCAACGACTACCGCGTCTACGTGAAATGTCTACGGTTAAATGATGCGAACTTCTGTGTGATACTTAATACGTGTGCACACGTCTATTTAAGCGGACCGAGCCGAAAATCTTGGCAAGACCGAGGGTCACTCGAAGTGGCTACTGGATCGGTCGCGAGAGGTCCCAAAATTTTCGTATCGATCCGTATACACGTATAGTACATAAAAAATGATAGAGATAAAAAATAGTGTCTTACCTGGTTCTTAGCCGCCGTGAATGCCGCGCATCGTCGATTCGAATCCCTAGAAGCGGTTCTTTCTCTGTCTTTCTTTCTTTCTTACTTTCTTTCTTTCTCTCTCTCTCTCTCTCTTTCTCGCACTCGCCCACTCTTTCTCTCTGTCTCTTTCTCTGACCATCGACACTCGACTACTGCTTTTTATGCGTCTAAATCGTTCCTGGTTCTCCCCTCTTCGACTCTCTTTTTCTCTTCTCGTCGTAGATTTCCTTTTGTTCGAGTTTCACGGTGACAGGGGAAATTGTGGTAAGGAGCTTCGGCAACGGAGATCGGATTAAGGCACTCGGGTCTCTGTCGAATCGATGATCGTGTAAAACGGCGAAGGAGAAGTGAAAGGAGCCGAGCCGTTCCTTCGACTAATTAAGTACACCGCGCGGATCGATGGAACTGACCTTCGATACGCGTGGATCGCTACAGCCGCTCGATATGTTGCGCGCGTCGATACTGTCGATATGTATTCGCGAGACGCGGCTCGAAAAATTGGTGAGACGTATGTTGTACTCATTCACCGAAATTGGTCCGTCAAAACATTTTGACATTGTCCGCCGCCCGGCTCTTTCACGGGGAAACGCTTTCATCGCGGCGCGCTTAGATCTCTCGATGAAAACTCCTCCGCGCACCGCGGCGCGACGTGTTACGGTTACAGGTTTACGGGTACAAAGTGAATTCTACGATCTAAGTAAACTCGACAACGATATGTACATACGCTGAACCTAGACTCGGTTCCAAGGCAAAAATTTTCGCGCCGATTAGACCTTTACATCTCTAGGCCAGTTCCGTTCGACCCGTGAAACAACGCTCGGATCTAGCAGGTGTTTCCCCCGTACGCTCGAATGAACCGTCTCTCTCGGTTTCATCCCATCGTTCCAAAGACTCGATCGAACATCGGTCGAGCGTACGGATCGAAAGGGACAGTGGATAGTTGAATCAGTTTAATGGAACACATTCGACTTGCTCGCGGTTTAAACACCGACTCTGGTTCCGATTACTCGACGAAAAACCGTCGCCGCCCGCTTTTTAACGAGAGACGACGGACTGGGTGAATCGCGCGGTACGGCAAGGTGGACCCGCTCGGGGAGGTCTTCTCTCGAAAAGCAACTGTGTGTTCACATCGAATTTATTCTATTATAAAAGTTTTACTCTTACTTGCTGGTTAGAGTGCGCCAGGAATGGTCTAGCTAAGATGCATGCGTTACAACAAATCCGCTGGCTATCTGAAACCGCTCAAAAAGCAAACATGGGGTAACGGGAACAGGGTGGTAACGTTAAAAAAATGTCGCCTACGGTCAACGCGTTTCACCGACACGCCGCTCTTTGATCGAATCGCAGCCCCGATGGTCTCGCTTTCGTTTCAACGATACATCGATAATTGAACGCCGGGGCTGTCCCGCGCGTGGACGCGAACAAAGATAGGGAACAAACATCGAACGGGGAAGACCGTTGAGCGAGAGCAAAGGGCAATGCGACGCGTTTTCGACCAACCAGGAAGCGGCGCGAAACGAGTGCCCAGCGGGTTACCGAGACTAATTACGGCTTAATATTAATTAACCAATTAGCTATGCGGCCGCGGGGCACTTCGCCTCCGGCATCGACGGTTGACCGTCGACCGTTGACGGTTGTCGCGTCGACCTTCGACGCTACCGACCGAACGGGTGGAAGTGGATACTAACGGAAAAGAAAGTGGAAAGAAAATTAATCGTACGAAAAAATGAAAAATAAATGGTCGAATCGAATTATGTGTAAGTATAATCGAATAGAGACGCGGAGGGTAGATACAGAGGGTGGGTGAGTAGGCGACAGGACAAAGTAGGTACATAGCACCAAAAAAAAAAAAAAAAAAACAATAAGGAGAAATACATATAAGTATTACTTCCGACATAGGTGAACAAAAGTATACTCGGTTAGGCAAGATACACAGATACACTATACCTACATATATACGGTTGAAGAAGGGGAGCAACAGAGGACGAGGGGGTATGTCTTACACACAATACAGGTTAGCTACAAGTTTGAAACGAACTACTTTATTGGCAACTCATCTAGGCGTAGAACTAAATTAATTATCTGTCGTTCATGTCGTTCATTCGCGTTCGCCGCCCTGCGTACTCCTGCTGTCATCGATATATGTACGGTACAGTGCCGCGGGTCCTCGATCCCTTCTACATCGAGGATCGCTAAATTTATTGCGCGTATTTCTATTCCTATCGCTCGCGGAGAACGCTCGCGTCTCGTTGCACGCACATATGGCACGACGAATTAGCGAAAACCGAGGGGGGGGGTGAAACTAGATGATGAACAAGGAGACGAAGACGAAAAGACAAATGAAAAGTGAGCTCGGAGGGGGACGAAGGACGGGGACGAAGTTGGGCAACGGCAACGAGAATGAGAGCGCGTTCGTTATTAGACTTTACCAATTCGTTTCCGAACTGTCGAATTCGATCGATTGGTAATCGCACGGGACTGCTATAGAACGGTGCCTATTATTTAACGCAGGGGTACTTGCAGAGTAGAATAATCGACGATCGCGCTCGATAATGATAACGATAATGAAAACGTTAATAATGGCAGTAGTAGCAACGATGACAATGACAGTGACGACAACGGCAATGATGATGATTGATGATGATGATTATGATGATTACGATCAGGACGACGACGACGTACTACGAGGCACGGGATGATATCGAATTCCCTTAAACAGGAGTCGTATGTAAGCGTGTGGAACGTGGGACGCGGATGGACAGAGGATTATGCATTGTTTTCTATCTTCGTCTCTTTTCATCCAGTCTCTCTGTCTCGCTCCGTTGCCCGCGGGATAACGATGAACCGGCGTACGTCGCGTAGCCGCAGCTACCCGTCCTCTCGTCTTTCGAATCGTAATAAACGTATCGAGAATCATGGGACTTCTAAATTCGTTCGTATATTTATTTAAATGTTGCCTTGAACGGAGAAACGAATAATTTTAAGAGCGAATTAAAAAAAAGGGTGATGAAACGAAGTATGTCGAGAAAAGATCGATCGCAAGTCGGCAAGAAGACGGAGCGACGAGACACAAAAGGGTGTTCTCGGATTCAAATCGAGTGAGACGCGACGAGGGCGGTGAAGGGAACGACGGAATCAGGATCTAATATCAGTCAGCATGCTTTACCTACTGATCATTCTCAACTAACGAGTGGTTAGCGATCATTAAAAGTGCTAACTACATTAAGAATAACTCTCGACATTCGCAAAAGATGTGTACGTTCGTCTGTATAAATGTACGTATGTCTGTGTGTGTGTGTGCGTGTATGTGTGTGCATTTTCAGCGTATATATGTATGAGAGTGTAGCGTATATAAAATACATAATCGCCGGCAGGTATGCGAAAAACAGTCGGGAGGAATTCGGAAATTAGGGGAAAAACGTTTAACGAGAAGGGGTAGTAGGTACGTGGGTGTTGATCCGTATTAAATAAATCTTTTGGGTCGCGAGCCGGATCGACGAAGGAACGGGGCGAAACGTCCCCTCTAGACCTTTCATCGGTTCGATTTAGTCGTCTCAGTTCACCCTTTCTCGTTCTTCACGGAAACGGAAACGGAAGAGGAAGAGGAGAACGGTTGCGGTGCCGGAGGAAAGGAGACGAAAAAGACAGAAACATACGTACTACATAGAATCGCGATTGTACGCGGATGGTACGGGGTGGGAGTGGGAGCCGGAGGTGCACGTTTCGCGCGCGCGTCCGTTCGAACGCGGGCGTACACGCGCGAGGAAGCGTGATCCCCGGCGGGAACGAGTCGAAGCGTAGTACATCGATGTACCGGATGTCCTCGAGGTCAGCTTTGAGTACGCACCCGCGTTCTATCTCGAAGCTGCGCACCCCTTCTCGAAGCGCGCGCAGATATCGCGGAAAATAGAATTCGGTTTACACCATGATCTCGTGTAGTCGAACGATCGTCCCTCTCTCGTTCGCTCGCATTTTCGCTGGAATGCCCGCGTGCTTCTTTCGCAAATTTCACTTTTTAAGGCGTGCTTTTTGTCTTCTCTCTCTATCTCTCGCTCGCTGATTCACTCTCGCTCTGTCCTTCTCAGGCTCTCTCGTACACGCACACCCACGCACTCTCTCTCTCCCTCTCTTTCTCTCGTTTACTCGACTAAGTATCATCTTATAAGTCATAAATATCACTCACGAGCTTTGTCGTCGTTAACGTTACAGTACAGAGTTAAGTATATGTTTAAGGTTTTATATCACTAAAGAATATTACTTGTCGTCTGAGACAGAACTCGCTCTTCCCAGTATCGCCGCTCGCCGCACCGGAGCGGCGAACCTCCATCGAGTATTCTTTCACGCTTTGCTGCGCGTATAGATTTGCTCTCCCGTTTCCCGTTCTTACTCTTCGCGATTATCGTATCGTTAAACTTAAACGGTACAGAGCTTAAGAGTTTCAGTGGGTCGCTTATTGCTCGAAATTTCTCACATTTGTTTCGCGACGTTCGCGCTGTTCTCACCGCAAATCAGAACACCCGAGTTTACGCGAGTCGCGACAGCTGCGTACGCGCGGCCGCCTTGTCCGTCGATCTTCCGGCCCCTGGTCGCGATGCTACACAGTTACGAACGTATCTGACATACCCAATGGGCGAGCCAGACAGAATTATCCAACGAGACTCGGGATTTTCTCGATAAACTTTTCGTTACGGGCAAACGAGAAATCGGAGGAGTCGGAGGATCGATCCGCGGAGCCAGCCGCCTCGATCGCTCGCGAACGGTAAAAACAGCGCGACGCGCCTGGATACATATTCGTATAAATTAAGTATCGACTCGTTTCGTTTACGAACACCTTAAAGTACTAAGTTAACCTGCTTGAAACTTACACGCTAGAGTCTCTTAACAGTTAAACGCTGAGCTAATCTCAATCTCGGGTTCCTCTCCGTTACCGTGCGGTCGCCCGGGTCGGCGACTCCTCGGCACGCCCAGAAACGAGGATCTTTCGGAAAAAATGTCTCTTCTCTCTCTGTCCCGCGATCGAATCGCGTGCCGCCCAGTGCTTATCCGCGCGATGGAGAAATATTGTCTTCCGTTACACGAAGAAAAATATATGTGCATACTTATTGCGCCGTTCTACGTATTTAAACTCGCTCGTAAGTATGCGCTGGTTGTACGTACATCTTGCCTCTTTGTTTCGCGTACATATCATCTACGCGCGAGCGATCGAACGCGACCGACCTATCTCGCGGAACGAAGGCGCGCGACGGCGGAGAGAACCGAAAATTTTGTTGAGAACTCAACGACGGTCGATCGAGCACAGGCTTCGTTTGGCACTTTGACCGAGGCGGAGGAGCGTGTCGCGGAACGAACAACGGGAGAACTGCCTCGTTCTCTGGAAAACGGAGGGAAGAAGGAAGGAAGAAACGCCGTTCGCGCGCATTCGCTCGGTTTCGCGTCGCCGGAAGTTCGACAAAAAGAATGGAAGCGTACGCGAAAATCGAGATCGGTCGACGAGCTCGTTCGCAGTTACGCGCGTTCCAACATTTTCTCCTCCTACGTTTCTCCGGTTCACGATCTAACTTCCCTGTTTTATTGCTTCGTGGTCGAGATCTTTGAGTACGGAGCACGGTCGCTCGCGGCCGCCTCCGATGTCTCTTATTCGATTAAGTAACCGATTGTTACCGCGCGCTCGCAAGCGCGGTATATTTCGTTTCGTGCTTGGATGCCCGCTAATCTAACTAGGAACCGAACGTGGCAAAACGCAATTAAAAAAGAATTAAAAAAAAAGAAAAAATAACGCGTTAAATGATCTCCTTGATAAAGGGGGGGAAAAAAAGAACGCGCACGTAGGATGAACGAGTGTGTATCGCAGTGATTGCGCGCGCGTTTACATTTCATTTCCTCTGGTACACGTGCATACATATAGTTACTCATGCGTACAAACTCTTCCGCTCGTATCTCACGCACTCTTGCTAATAAATTAATTGACAAGCGATAACGACGAGTAGTAAACGCAAGAAGAATGACTCCGGTGGTATTCGGCCGTGCGGCCAGGGAGGATCCTCGCGCACCGCCGAGGATATACGCGAACGATTGACTTTCAGCTCTTCCTCTCCGCATCGCTATTACCCCTAATCGCGCGTCGTACCTCGGGAAGACGGTAAACGAACGAGGGAAGAGGGTGGTAAAACGGAGACAGCCGTTGAAGATGCGATGACGGGAGTTTAAACGTACATGCCCATTCCGTACATAGAACCCCAGTCGACGCCCTGGAAGCTGGACATGTCGACGTTGGTGAGGGAGTATCCCTGATACGGGTTCGCGGTGGCGGCAGCGGCAGCGGCCGCGGGGGTCGCCGCTGCAGCTGCAGCGGCTGCAGCCGCCGCGGAGGGTGGAGCGGGCGCTGGCGCGGGTGCCGCTGCGGCCGCGGCTGCCGCTACCGCTGCTGCCGGGATCGGGTACGGCGCGTATCGATAGGCGGAGAGGGTCGGATAGCCGCTGGCGAACAGCTTCCCGTATCCGGCGACCGCGTTTTGCACTTGCGCGGCTGCGGCTGCGGCCGCGGCTGCTTGAACTTGGGCCTGGGCCTGAGCCGCGACGATCTGCGATGCCGCGGCGACTGGGAGCGGCGGTTGGGGCGCGAGCCGGACCCCCAACGCGCCCAACACCACTCTTTTGCCGAGGGCCAGGGCGCCCGGCTGCACCGCCTCCTTCGGCTGAGCCTTCTTGCACTCGACCTTCTTGTTCTTGATCGTGTGAAAGTGAATCTCGCACACTCGGTCGACCACGTCCTCGTTCTCGAAGGTGACGAAGCCGAAGCCGCGGTGCCGCTTCGTCTGCTGGTCCATCAACATCACCGTTTCCTCGACCTTCCCGAACTGATTGAAGTAGGCCTTCACTTCATCGCTACTAGTGTCCTGGCTCACCCCGCCGACGAATATCTTCTTGGTGCGATTCGCTTGTTTCGCTCGGTTCTTCGGCGTCGCATGTTTCGGGTCGATCTTCTTCCCATCCAACGTGTGGATCGGACATTTCAGCACCTTGTCCACGCTACCGGGCTCGGCGAACGTGATGAAACCGAAGCCGCGACTACGCTGTAACCGAACAAGCCAGAACGGCCACGATGCACAACGACCGTCTCTCTCTACTTTCTCTCTCTCTCTCTCCTATCTCCCGTTCCCTCCTTTTGTTCTTCTCCCCCCTCTCACACACACACACTCTCTCTCCCTCTTTCTCTCCCTTGTGCACTCTCTTTTCCTTGCGCGACTGCATCGTATTAGCGCACGCTTTCGCTCTTCGGCGACGACCGCCTAAAGTCAAGCCCTGATCGTGAGACTATACTTTCGTTTTCTCTTCAACGAATCTCTTCCGTTCCGGTGTTCGCCAACGAATGATCCGCTCGGTATCGGAATCCCCGACGCGCGATTTTCGATTCCGTCCGCTTCGATTCGAACCGACTCTAATCATTACCGTCACGTCCCGTCCAACGAGTACACTCGTTTGTCTCTATATCGTATTCTGGTATGTAAAAGAGGTAGCGTAATATCTTTCTTTATATGTACAGTTAACTAAATACTACCAAACTACCGTTTACATGCAAGACTGTCCAAGCCAATGTAAGACAAACATTCTAGGATTACGTGAGACAAGGACTTGGAATAAATATATGATAAAGACTCAACTGAAATTACTGTCGTTAATTGTATCGCTACCGAATTACGGATAAATGTATCTATGCAAAAGTAATAATATGCCCATAGTCCTCGTTCGTGATCTCTCGCTCTCTCTCCCATTCTCTCTCCGATTCGCACGCACGTTCACTCTCTCTCTTTCTCTCTGTTTCGAAATTCGTTCGATCGCGAACTTCGTTCAGAAACGAGCCTCTGCCTCTTTTCCACCTTTTACGTTTTAAATACAAGTTTCGATACGAGTAAAGATACCAAGATACGCTTCTACTTCCTTTACACTGTCTCAGCAAATTAGTTACATCGATTAGTAAGTACAACTTTCTTTCTACCATCTACTGTGTGAAGTTTCGTGCAAAAGTGGAAGGAAGAAACTGGTGCATCGAATCTCCTCGAGGCGAATTGCGTTAACGTCTCTCTCTATTTCTTTTAAACCACTTATTATCCCCAACCCGAAAACCCGGAAAGCTTTTCTCGACCGATGCGAACACCGATTTGACCTATCGAGGAGGAAATGGACGAGAAATTCCGACGCGAGTTTACATCGCGCCGTCGTCGGTCCGCTCGTGTCCCCGAGCTCCTACACTTTTTTCCAGCCCCTTGATCGCAACTATCAAATGTACGAAACGATAATCGAGAGTAGAGCAAACTTTGCTTCATCGATGAATTTGGCGACTCGAGAAAGGAACGAAGTTTCGCAGTTGCGATCAGGGGGTGAAAATCTTGCGACTACCGACCAGACCCTGGAAGGGAAGAACGGACCGACGAGACGGAGAAAAGCCGGCGGAAAGGTGTTCGATCGAGTAAACCGACCTGCGTAACGGGATCCTTCATGATCAGGACATCGGTGACGGTGCCGAACATCCCAAAGTATTCCCTGAGCTTCTCGCTGCTGGTCTGCCAGGATAGGCCGCCGACGAACAGTTTTCCGGGTGCCGGATCGCCACCATTCGGCGTACTCCTCCCGGAGCTGCCGGAATGGCTACCGTTTATAGGCACCAGGGCGTTGTGAAAATCGTGCTCGATCGCACCGTTCGCCGTCTCCATGCCGGCGCTGAAACACAACAAATTTACCGCTGATCATTCTTCCTTCATCTCCCTACATCAGCGAGATTATATCTTTAAGATTCGTCCTAAGAACCGAGGCAACGTTTCACGATTCTAATACAATTTCTCTTTCGTTTCAGGTAATACCGTTACTGGTAATGAACTTGACCTTGGTCGCGATAATTCCTCCGATACTCTGTTTCCGGCTGTTCTATGCAACGATCGATGTTCAGTAAGTGATCGCATAAAGTTATTCTAAGTAAGATCGAGTAATCGAATCGTTTCGCGCAGACTCGGCGATGGTTATTACCGATACGAGATACCAACGGTCCCACGATTCTTCGACCTGCGGAAACCCCGGTCCCTTAAGGTGAGTCGCAAACTCTCGCACCGATACCAGACAAATTACGCGTAGATGCCTATTTCCCGAGTGCCATTATTCTTTCCCCCCCTCGAAACGATTTAATCGGGCCGATAAGAACGCGTCGGCGTACCACCAATCACGAGCAAATAATTGGAAAGATAGCGCTTTTCGCGCCATTCGCGTTGCTTTACCGCGGAATGATAAGATCGTCGCGTTCGGACTTCGGAAGAGGCACGGAGATTTCTGCCACGAATTAACTGACGACATTGCGTTTCGTTTTATTTCGAGCCGTCTTCGATTTCGAATCGCAAGAGATGAATTCGATTCGTTCCATCTCCTTTGTTCGTTCGCTGATCTAAAACGATCGCAAGAGGCAGAGGAGATTAAACTCACGTTTAGGCAATTTATAACTTGATATGTGCTACATGCGTGTAATTGATCATCTCGTATTTGGAACAAGCCGTCGCGAACGCTTCGAAGCCATCGCTGATCGCGCGTGGTTTTCGCTCCTCGTTTCATCCTCCGAGCTCCGTTACTCGCATCTCTCTAGACTCGAGGCGATGTACGTACGCGTATGCGTGCTCGTGCACACAATCACTCGACCTCACCATCCCTTCTGCCCCTCGGCTCGACCTCTACCACCCGCGCCGTCCAGCCGGCGTTCCTCGCGGCGATAGAACCGAACCGAAGTACTACTCCGTTCTCTCTTTCTCTGTAACGAACGTACGCCAGTCCTAGCGAGTCCTGGGGGAAAAGGCAACGGCGCGCATCTCCCAGCGTAGGCTACAACCAGCGACCGGAGATGCCTCTCTCCGGACTTCCCTTCCCTTATTGCCATTTCAACCCGACCAGGGATCCTCGATTAGACGATCGATCTAACTTACTTTCGCCCGTCGGAGAATTTAATTCCAAGGAGTTCCTTTATCAAATTTTCTCTCGCCCTTTCTATTATCTTTCTTACACGTGAAGGAAACGCGTTAACGAACGAAGGGCCGAGAATAAATCTAGATAGCGTGCCATTTCGCTAGTTTTCACCCCTTTTAGGGGTCGAAGCGAGGTACAGCGTACGGCGTGATACATAGTTGTAAGAGGGCGAGCGCGCTCGATCGAGGTCGCGAGAGGGTCGTTTCCATCGCTGGAGAGAGAAAGGGAGGAACGAGAGACGGGGCGAACCGTTCGACGGAGTCGGCCAGTGGGGGCATCGCGACGGGGGTGGAGGGTGAGAGAACGCGCAGCTGGTGGATCAATACGCCCCTCCGTTGTTTCCCCCACCCCGCATTTTCACCGGGGGTCGCGTCGCGCTCCCTTTCGCAGCGTTTCCGCCCCTGCGGAACGTCCATCGAGATGCGACGATGTTTTTCTCTTTCGCCGCCTAATTTCCACGTAAACTCGTCTCTCTCGCCGGCCGACCGCTCTCTCTGCATTAGCCGGCTTTTTCCTCGCGTCTTCTTCCAACTATTTCTTTGCCCCAGCGGCTCGAATCGAATCTCCGAATGCTCTCTCTGTCTCTGGAAATTCCGAGGGGCGGTTTTTACCCAGATCTCGCGATCCCTCTCGACTCTTATCCGAAACGCGCGGAAACGACGGTACGACTGAAGTCGTATCCGGTCGGCCGATCAGTCGAGATTCCATCGCGGATAGCATCGCTTACGTCGATGAGACGTAACAAGTTTCCTTTCATTACTCCATTTCCATCCCCATTCACAACGCTCGGCTTGGATTACGCCGCGTTCCGTCCGAATTCTATTACTGGATTTAATTTTGCAATACTTGGGTTATGTAATAATTTATAATGGAATGGCCACAAGCCAACTAAGGCGCTCCAAGTTTTCCACTTGAGCGTAATCGCCGATGACGAATCGATATCCGAAAAAAGATTGAAATTATTCGCTCGGTCTGCCGTGGAGGCCGGCCGAGGAGATTAACCCTGACCCTTCACCCGGAAAGAAAGCTGCCCGTCTCTTCGCGGTTGTTCCTAACGCTCGCGATGAATTTCTCGGTGGCCAGCCGCCAATGCTCGTAGGCGCCGTGACCCCGATCGGGTCGCGACACGATAAGCGATAAGGAGCGGAGGCATACACGACGACGAATGACGAGGGGTCGACTCGGGCCGGAGAGGAGAAACCGGAGTATCGGTGGCCCGTGGCCCTCGGCAACGTCGAGGGTTACTTTCCTCCCTTTCTCCGCCGCCGCCGCTTTCGGCTCGGCGTGGCTCGAGCTGGACGCGGAGAACTCTCCCTCGATCCGTGCACCGCGTGTGCGCGTTCGTACGCGCGGGCGCGGGCAGACACGCGCGCACCCAACCACCCTTTCACCCTTCTCGCACCCTCCGAGGGGCTCGCGCTCGTCGAGGAGAGGGTGCGCTCGCGTAACTGGTGGGATCCGCGGCTTCCCAGTGTGGGGGAGGGACAGGGTGCGGAGGCGCCGTCGCCAGCGAGAGACGCAGTGCCGTCGGGACGCTCGACCGGGCGATATCGCTTCCGCAACAGTTTAGAATTTCGAGTTTAGATCGACGCCGCCAGCGGCACGACACGCACCACCGTCGCCGTTGTCGTCGCCTTGATTCTCCGCACGGCATTCGCCCTCTCTCGACCGGCGAATCAGGTGCTCCGCGTCTCGTCGCGACGGATTCCGCGTCAACGTTTCGATGCCGCCGGTGACCAGAAGAACATCTAGTCGTTCGCATCCGCTTGCCGGGGATATTGTCTTGTCACAGCAGTACGCCTTTAGAGTTACTGGTGTGATGGGACAAAGTCCTCGTCTCTTGGTCGCATCATCGCCGACATCCGTCGTAACGCGCCTGTTTCTCGTCGATTTCCATTTCATCGAGGCTGGAAGATTGTTCGTCCCTCTTTCTGTGTTTCGTGTTTCCTCGGGATCGCGTAGACCGTTGCAGGTATCGCAGGGAAGCTAGAGGAGCGTTTCGTCCGGAAACATGGCCAACGTGCCTCCTGGATCATCCCTTCGACGTGGATGCGTACGAGGTTTCCGGTCGATAAGACAACTTCCGGAAGGTGCGGCTGTCCCTCGCGATACTCGGCGAGTTTTCCGCTGGTCGGCTCGTGAACGTCAAGAATTTTCTGCACGGCATTCCGTTCGGACGCGTCGTAGTTCCGATCGGTGTCGGGCCCGAGAGACGGAGGACTACGAACAGCGTAAAACCGTGGAGACCGGTGGTGGACCACGGAGCGGATACTCGCACGGCGATATCCGGATTGGCAAGATGGCCGTGGCGTTCGATGCGTTTCCGGCTACGTTTTCTTCCCGTCGACGAAACAACCCCCGCATCGCTTGTCGCGCTCGCGAACTTTGGTCCTCGCGCGCTTTACGTCTGTTTCGTAACGGAGTTTGTACGATCGAACGGTGACGAGACATCGCGTGGCCTAGTTATCCGGAGAGGCGGCGGGTCGGTCCGTCCTCCCGTGGTTTCTTCGGTCGTTTCTAACCCCGAAATATCCGCAGTCGTTTACTGAATAATGAATCGGTCCCGTTTCCGTGCGCGACGCCGTGTATCGAATTAGAACGACGCGGCGCCACGATGGGGTAGTGGAGAACTCGAACGGGGTCGATGAAAAGGTTAACGCCGGGTTTAGGTCGATCGCATTCGCCTTTTCTTTCCCTCTAGACTCCACGGTTACCCCACTCTGTCTCTCTCTTTCTATTTCCTTCAGCCACCCCTCTATAGTTTCCCCAGTTTCGATTAGAATTTCTACCACGGACGACGTTCGATCGGTGTCTGAATTACGTATACGCTCTCGTAATTCGTCCCCTTCCCATGTCCGCGGCAACTCTCCGAAATTCTTCGACCGACGAACGCGAGAAGATAAAGGTAACGAAGATGGATCGAGTACCGAAACGGGATCGATAGAACGGCTGGGAACCAGGGGAAAAGGGCGGGAACGGTCCTTCGAGGCAGGAATACGCATCCCTCTAATTATTACCGGCACGCGACGTTAGCTCGTTACATTATTCGCTGCGCGCTGTCTCGTTTTGCTCGACCGGCCGAGTGTCGGCCAATTAGTAACTTTGCTCGCGAACCGGTTGCCGCTCGTTTCCGCTAATCCCGTTCCCCCAGTGATCGCGATTTTCCCGTGACCCTGTGTTCCAACTTCGACGACGATGGAGAACGGAGCAGAGAACGAGAGGGCGAACAGTCTAAAGGCCTAGGGCCAGGGTTAGAGACAGGGTGTGTAGGGATCGCGGCGAGAATTGATTAGCAGTTGGATTAACGGGCGCGGCAGGTCTGCGATTCGAAAGAGAAGAGGTTGAAGGCTCGGAGGTCGTCGGAGTCCGATTTCATGGGGGGTGGTGGCACGTATACAACGACGACGGTGGTGTGTGCCGATGGCGATGATGGTGAATCGTAGGTGCACGTGGAAGTGGTGGTGACGGTGTTGGTGACGGTGATACGGTGGTGGTGCGGATAGGGTGGGTTGTCATCCAACCTTCCTGTTGGCTGTTAGAGGGCACAGCCGGCAGGCGGCGGCACGTTTGATCACGAGGAAAGCATGGAAGGGTGGGCACAGGGCGCAGAACGGGGGACACGGATGGAACAGTATTCGTTCATCCGGTCGCCGGGCGAATCTGTGACTGTCCCGATTCGAGGAATTCCGAGGGGAACCGATGGGACAGAGTATATCGAGCTTCGCGAGCCAAACGGAGCGGCAGGAGACCGTCGAGAGAAGATCGCGGAAAAACGGAGTGCACGCTCCGCCATGTTCATCCCCGTGAGAGACACCTTAGACAAGAGAAACCCCATAGATGTGTAGAGCCTAGAGTATACACCGCCGCGCGCAGATATTGTTGTGTAGATATACTGTCATAGATTAGTTCGCTCTTAGAGATTTACATTACGTCTATATGTATGTATATTTATATTATATGTATCGATGATCGCAAGACAGAGACTTAGCTTCGGTCAAGGAGCTATCTTCGTCCGAGATATATATTCGTTGTACTTTCATCTTGTACCTTCTGTCTATACATATATGTACATCTTTTTCTCTATCTTTCTTTCTTTCTCTCTCTCTCTCTCCATCTCTAAGTATATATATATATATTTTTTTATATTATATGTGTTTGTACGTATCGACTCGAGTCAAGTTTCCGACCGGTTCTTCTAAGATCAGGAAGCGCGAACATCGGTTTTTCGAAGAGAAAAGCGAGCGAGCGTGCCGGTAAAAGGAACAGCGCGCAATTAGCATGCATTGCGCCTGTTGCAGTCAGGCGACGCGTACACTTCGTTGTAATTATTATATGTTAAGCACCATTGCCCGTTGCGCATCATAGATCTGCACATGTAGATAATATCTTACTAATCTCCATTGACGATGTCCAGAGAAAAGTCTAATAGCGCGCGCGAATTAGAAGCTCCTCGTTAAAAATAACTCGACGATTTTTAGATATCGACCGACGAAAGAGATAATGTATTAATTATCGTTATGAGGGACGAATGGAGTATTCAATAAATCGATGTGAAATTGTTGCCTTATTCGAAAATTGTCTATGGTTGGATGCCTCGATTTCCTTACAGAATCCCCTCGAATTCGAGAAACCGTGCGTAACAAGCAGTTAACGCGGGTCGAAGAGAAGAACGGTGACTCATTTGCGAGCAACACTCGTAAACGTCCATTAAAATAATTACACCGTGCCGTGATCGGAGGGATTAAAGTTTACGCGTCACGGAACGACCCCTACTCGCGCCGGTTTCAAGACGTCCGCGAGTTACTTTCGCGGGGGCGACTCAATTTAGTTTAATTCGCGTACGACGTTAGTTTTAATTAAGGCGCACAATTAACGCGGCGAAGTCCGTGCCGTTTAAAAATAACCTCCGCTTTGAAGAGTCTACGGCTAGTTCTCGGGTCGGTCGCAAGTTTAACTTCTTTGCTCGGCGCGTGTACGCACGCGTTCCGCCGGTGTACGACCGGAGGGCGAGTCACGGGACGCAGATGCGTGAAACGTGTCGCCGTAAATTGAATACCCTTCCCAACGCGACGAGGAAGTAGTGGTCGGCTCGCGAAAAGTGAGACAGATGCTCGTTCGTTTCGCGCGATAACTTTCCCTTCTTCTCGGAGTTTCCTCTCCCTCGATTTGTGTATCCAGCGGCCACGTTATTGGATCAATACACGCGGGCTTCCAATTAATCCATAGGGGGTGCCCCTCGTCGGATGGCCTATGGAAAACATCATACCCTCCCAGATTAACCCTCCTAAACCACAATCGCTAGCGTCGGCAGCGTCTTCTACGTCACTCGGGCGCACCCTCGCCGCGGTGGCGTTACGCCTCGTACGCGAAATCGATACGATTGCCCTTTTCGATTCCGAGCGAATACGCGGTTACGAGTTTTTCCTCTCGCAAGACGTATCTAACATCGACGATGTACGAAATAGAAACCCTTTTCGACTCGAAATTCGTCGAGCACATCCCCTTCGGTGCTCGAGACCGATAATAATGCCGAGAACGAGGAAACGAGGGGGAGGAAAGTTTGGTCGCGTGCTCGTAATGCGAATCGAGTGTCGTGTCTATCTAGGCCAGCCTCATTACTCTAACAGTCATCGGTTCCTTTGGTTAACGAGCAGCCCTGTTTCCATCCCCCGACTTCCCACATTCTGTTCACCGTACCTCGCGGTACACTCGAACGAGTCCCGACCCCAGCTCGTCCAATTTCACCGATCACCCAATTCCGCGTTCAAAGGGTTAATGTTTATTTACGCGATTAATTGATATCGGTAATCCCTAATCCGCGTATCGTCCAATGCAACGATTGGCAGATTTATTTGATACGACGTTGTGTAACTGTTCGACGATCGTGAAGCTGTGGCTAATTAGTCATCGCGGTAATCAGAAGCGATCTCGCGAAAGACATCATCGCAGGCGCACATTGCCTAAAGGGTTGCTCCGCGTCACGCCATCGCGTTTCGCTTGATTCGTCTGGCTTTGAGCCGGGCGTGGCATTTCATTAATTGTATCGTCACGGGACGACGTCGCGAACTGACGTAATGACTCACCCTCCCTGATATAATCGACGACGAAACGAAATTAGTGATGAGAGCTAGCGGCGGTCGCAACGACGTCTTCAATGTTGACCGAGCATTCCAAGTATTCGCGATGGGATACGTGAATCGATGACGCGAGTCGGTCGTGGCAAGGGTCGAAGGATAGAAATCGATTCTCTCGGGCTTCGCGTAGAACTACCCCCAACGAGGGGGTGAAACAATCTTGATAGTAGTCGGTAAAGAGAATTCTCGCGATACGCGGATGAGAACGAGCTGCGTTACCGACGACCTGACCTTTGCTCCTTTACCCGTCGAGCCGACAGTTTCGAAGCGCGCGTAGTTCTGCTGGTATCCACGAGTTCGAAATCGAAATTAGCTCATAGACCACTTTTTCAAAAGAACATATATTATTCCGTACTTATCACGATTGTCCGCGATTGAAAACTCCGAAAAGGACCGATCGAGCTTTTGCATAATTAGCTATGCAAAATTGTTTTTCTCTTAATCGAGACATCTTTCCAATTAGAATTAAACAGAAACGTGCTCGTAGACTTCGAGTATCTTCTTTGTTTCCTTTCCCGTTTGTCTGTTATCTCACGCAGATCGGAAAGGATTCAGTTATTCCTACGTGACGCACACGGGGTCTCTGCTCAATCGCGGATCTCGAGGTGACGCTCTTCTCGATCACGGAGCACCCGTTATCACTTCGATCTTCCTATTCACCCCCGATCGTACGCCCTGTTCTCTTGAAACGCGGTCCTTCTTTTATGCGGTTCATTTATGCTCTCCCCAAGACTGCTCTTCCAATCTTTCAAGGAACAGTCACGTTTGTTCGCTTCTATTATAAATAAGCTACGGGATATAAAAACGTAAAACAAATTACGTGAATTCTTAGCCGCTGTACTACTCCGCGCGTTAGGATATTTCATCTATCTATTCAGTGGAAAGGAGAACGAACGCGGGTGGTAATTTTCGAATTAGCTCGCCCGATTTGCTCTTTTAACGAGAAATTCGTGCAAGCTAGATTCTAACGGAGGTAGGCAATTTTTGTCCGTCCGCGATCGTGCACCCACGGCCCTAATTCCAAGAGATTAGAACGCCGCGCGATTAATCGACTAAAATCCGCTGAAGGCAACCGGTTCTTCGACGTCCGTCAAGTCGGATACCGTGCCGGCGATTTATATCGCCGACCTTCTCTTTTGTTACCTTTCGCACCGAATATAACCGGTCGGATATTCTTGCTACCATTTTTCACGCACGCATACGTCGCAAGCTGCAGGCGCATTTATGCACTTAGTGTACGTGACCGGGAGAAAGGTAAAGGGGGTTAAAAGTTAGGGAGCGCGAAGAGAAAGGTGGCATATGCTAGCTGTTATATCTGGTACAGAAATATCCTAAGTTTACCTAACGGTGTTTAGCGAACTAGGTCGGTTCAGGATGATACGCGTTTTCCTCATTTTCTACTCGCGAGAGATAACGGAAAGAAAGAGAAACGGGCGAGGAGAGAAAGGCGCGGAAAGAGTGAAGGTTTCTCGCGAGATTTTCCGCACGTGGAATGTGCGACGTTTGCTTATCCTGATCTCGCGAATTAAAATTTCAACGGAAGCGCGTCCGCTCATTCCCTGCTATTGTGAGACGACTGCGAAACCGTCGTTCCGAAAAGATTAGACGTTTCTCGGCTTAATTAAAAATGTAGGGACGGAACGGCGAGAATCTCTGCTGCCTAGCTAGCTACTACGGCGGGAAAGAGTCGATGAGCGAGACGAGGGAGGACGGCGACGAGGAGCTAAGGGCAAACGTTCCCGGCCCTTTCCGATCGCCTTTCTCTCTGTAGCCGAGCTTTGCGACAAAGAGTTTCGGTAATTAGGGACTCACGAGAGACAATACACCGTTGCCCGGTCACCGTTGCTCTGCGGTCGTTCGTGTTCGCACTCGGTGATCCATCAACCTGGCCGGTTCGTACCTGCATCTTTGAAAACAAACAGACAGAGGAACAGGAATGTTCTCGGTCCCGGTCTCGTGCTCGCCGATGATCATCCGCGCGCCTCTAACTCATTTTCCACCCTCCTCCCTCTGATCCTCTTCGCCGAAAACGGTCGTCGAGGGCCTGCGAAAATCGTCGGATGCTTGTTTTCTCCATTTCCGAATCAAAGCAGAGACGGGGGATCGTGAAAGGGACGGACGGGGCTCGGGGAGGTCTGTGGAAGAGGGAATGACGCGTTTGGATGACGACGAAGTCGATCTTGATCAGATCTCTCGAATCGTTTCGGGAACCGGGATGCGAGCAGGATCGTTCGACTGCTCGTAGACGACTATTTTGCGGTTGGGTGGACGCAACATAGCTTCTAAAACGAATGGGGGATCGGGAACGGTTGGTCGAGTTTAGCGATTACATACTGATCTACGATTATTATCGGTGTGGCACGACAATACATCTCGCAAAGACGAACATTCCTTTGGTAGAGAGCGATGTTAGAGAAAAGTGTGTTAGGTTGTGACATCTATCTAACGACGAGTAACGATAAATATACAGTGATACACACCGATATGTCTATACGTATGTACATATATTTATATAAATAGATAAAGATACTAAAAAAACACTACTCGATATACGCGCGTATGCCACGCTGAATATATATCAATGAAATCGAAAAAGCGATAGCTCTAATTCGTATGCGCACAATATGTACCTAAACGTGTACACGTTTATAGATTATTATAGATACACAGAATATTATAGGTATACAGGTGTAGAAGCGACGAATCTTTCGGCGTACTACCAGACATTGTGTTATCGCACTAAGTTACCAACAAGGATTCGCAGGTTAAAACCAATATCTGAACTACAAGCAATAATCGTGTACGTGTGTACGTG